>NW_015113415.1:0-106057 GCF_001443285.1 Poecilia latipinna | reverse complement strand
GGCTTATTCTTTTGGTTACATTGAAGTTTAGCTTAGAATTTAGTATTGTGAACTTGGTTCATTTCCTCACAAGGGTCAGGTGCTTCATCCTCCTCTACCTCATTTTTCTTTTTAAAAACCTGCAGAAAATCCCAGGACTGTGGGATAAGTTGGTGCTCAAAAATTAGCTTCAGCAGACATGAGACTGCTGGAATACTTACCACAGAAAACAGCATGGCAACAGTTCTATAAGGAAAGTACTGTCTGATCACATTATTCTCCTCCCTCCAACCAGGGTACAGGAGAACAGGAGGGATCCCAAGTATGGGCTCCCCGCTCAGTCCACGCAGCAACAAACCCACCACGAAGCCAAAAAAAGCACCATAAGTATTTGCATGCTGGAAGTGGAGAACACAGAGCAGCTGTGGGAAAATCACACAGTAGAGGAGATCTCCACTTAGAACCCAGAGAGAGAAGACACTGTCGTCTCCAAAAGCCAGACCTGTTCCAGCCAGGCCCACAACCAGAACACTAATACGGATCACCCACTGGAGCTCCCTCTCTGAGGCCTGCAGGGGAGGAAGGACAATAGCAGATAAAACACCAAGTCCTTTTATTAGAGTGGAATCAAATTGTGTCCACACACCGTTTTCCTCAAAGTCGTCTTGTATATGTTTTGTGTAAACATGGATGCAGAGGACAGCAGCACCGAGTCCATGGAGGACATAACAGCTGCAGCTACAGAACCAGTGCCTAGCACTGCCACCCAGGTGGGTGTGAGATGCTGCAGAGCGAGAGGCAGGATCTTCCCTGTTTCTCCACGCTCAAAAGGAGGGGGAAGACCGTAAGCAGTCTGGTTCCAGTCTGAGGGAAAACAAGAGGGGGGTTACCAAGGCAGACAAATACATGATGGGAATGCAAAGCTGAGATTTTGGATATATTAAAAAGTGAAATAATATATATGTATGGTGCTTTGAAATTTACCATGGTCAAGATTTAAAAGTGGAACAACGTGTATTGCTTTCTGATGTAACAGTGTGACAGGTCACCTGCAGCAGAAGCCATCACTCCGATGACAACTGAGGGGATTCCCATAATAAAAACTGTCAAAGCCGCAGCAAAGCAGGATATCTGAGCCTGAACAGAGGAGGCTGCCGAAAGAATTCTTTGATATAGCGCTTGATACGACAGTCCCCCTAAAGCCTGCAACACCAACAAAACTGGATTAGAAAATGAAACTACTTTGCACTTATCACACCGAACGTTTCTCACTTCATGCCAAGTGAAGCAGAACTGGCTATATACACATAATGTGTCTTCATATGCACTGTGCTCTTAAATGAGAACTCAAAAGTAATTATCAAATAAAATAGTTTTACTGAGAATTGTAGGTTATTTATGAAAGCCAAAATGTTATGATTTTATTGCACATAAATTTTTTTACCATAAGAAGCATCTCATCAACCCACTTTCCTGCAACTTCCAGGTCCAGGTGTCCCATCCATGCATGTTCATTTGTTTGGTTGAGTGGAAGTGTTTGTGAGATGACAGTAACTGCTGGACTAAGAACCATAAAAGGAACACAAAGCCACTGAAAGAGAGAGAGAGAGAAAAAAAAGGCCAAAATAAAATTACTGACTTCCAAATTAGTAGCTCAATCGGTAAGATTCCTGTTCCACATCTTTAGCCATTGCATACATCTGCTTAGTTCGCTTTTTATTCCCACTTGAGCTCAAAATTCTTACCAAGCTGAAAAAAATAAAACAAAGCTGAATGATATCAGTGTATGCAACCGAGTAGAGACCCCCCAATAATGTGTAGACAATGGAGACAGCTGCTGAGATGATAATGGAGATGGTAGAAGACAGCCCAAGAATTATGCTCATTGTTCCACCTGAAAATCAAAACACATCATCCACCAGTTTGTTTTAATTCCATAATATTTTCCAGATTAGAAACACTGCGGAAAGACTGTCATAGCAACACTAAAAAGATACAAGATAACTGGCAAGATTACAAAAGAAACATAACCTGAAAACCAAAAGCGATAAAAATAAAAAAAAAAGATTTCATAAGTATATAGACAGAACTATAGGATAGTTATTTTATTCACATTACACATCATGCCATTGAGATTCAGAAGAAGCTTTATTTACCAAGAGCAGCAAGGATACAGGCCACCCATAATATGTCACTGACCAAAGCAGGAAGCAGGAGTGTCACAGTGAATGCTTTGCCATAGCGATTCTGAAATGGGTCCAGCATTGTCACGTAACGCTTTGACCTCATAGGTTTTGCAAAAAACAGCCCAGCTAAAGAAGGAACAGAGAGAAAAACAAATTTGGGTTCTGGGCATGGCTTCAATCTTAAAGTCTGGTCTCAGTCATGATCCTTCTAATTAAGGTGAGCTTTTTTAAAATGACTTTCTCATGGGTAATTCTTCGGACAGGGATCAAGAGCCAAGATAGCAAAGACAAAAAAATAGTAAGGAATTTTAGTACTTCCCGTTAATCAGTGCAGCAATATCTGTACAAATGAAAGTCTTTTGTTTTTAACTAATCAAATATTTAGTGTTTTATGCTGCCTGCACAGAATATTTGGAAACATTCCATCATGTACATAGACAATATGAGGAACTTTGTGTGACCTTGTAAAAAAAAAAATACAAGCTTACAAAATTTAATATTAGGCATGTGCAAACAGTAAAGGAAACTATAACCTTCAATTGTGTGTCATACAGAAATAATTTGTTTTGCCTACTTACCCACAAAAAAACACAAGACATATGCAGGGGGCCCCAGAGCCCAGACAAGACCTTGAGTAGGAGAATAAACAGACTCGGCAGTTCCCATAATGTAACCACCACCGACCCATGTTGCTAAAAGTAAAGCACAGAAACAATATAGGTGGGTATAAAAACACAAACAGTAGTTACAGCTTCAACATATAAAATCAAACGCTCTCCACCTGTCATGGTAAAAATTCCAACCAGGATGTTGATGTTGCGGCCACCAATGATGGCAATTTCACTCTTTGAGCTGGAGCATTTCTTCTCCACTTTCTTGGATTTTCGAGATCCCCACACTCCAATTGCCAGGATGCAAACATAAAAAACGATCACAGAGACGAGTCCAGGGACATCTACTGCCATGATGATTCTGGTTACAACACAGATATAATGCCTGTCTTTAACACACGTTTTAATGTGTAAAACACAATAAATAGCAAAAGACTTTGATAAAACAAAACAAAGCTGTTCTTATTCTGTCAGTGGTGGTTTGTGGTACAGGTTATATTGCTTTCGCCCAGGGTGGCATGTCCAGGGATCACCCTTAGGAGTCAAAAAATATATATCAGTTGCACCCTAAAGAAAATTATTTTGTTAATTACATGTCAATAGGAAACAGGGGATCAGAAGGAAGGATTCATCCAACGGCCCATTCACTCAAGAACTCCCACTTATTGGAGCAGAAAATAATAATTTAAACTACAGATGAGTAATAATCTCCTGGAGCAGTTACCGTTTGTTTGTTTTCATATTGATAAAAAGCTACTGTATAAATTAAATACTCCTTTCATCCATCTACCTGTCAGCTTGACTTCAACATGGTATTAAAACCCTTCAAAGGCTGCAAAGGTGAATTATTGTAGCGCAGGTTTTGCTTACAGCTTCAAACAAATGAGTTCCTGTCGTCCCTCCTTCTGGGTTGACCACAATAGTTAAATTAAACCAGCAATTTAACTCTGAGCAAATCATGAACCCACACACACACACACACACAAAAGAGTTCAGGGGGGACTTCATTCATGACAGTTGGGAAAAAAACAAGAGGCATGCGGCCAGGTTGAGCTTCTTTCTCATGAACCTGTGTCTCAAGCATCCATGGGAGAGTTTTTAACTGCTGAGCAAAATGCTGGCGGTTTCCAGATTGTTTCTAATATTTTTAGGCCTAATGATTTTCCACCAGGATGCTTTATTTATTACAGAAGTTCAAAAACAACGAGAAGGCCCTAAGGAAGAGATTCATGCTCATTCCTTTATTAAATAAAATTAATACCAAATAAATTTAGGAGGTAGTTTAGTCAAGCAAAATATTAAATCCATTTCCCTGTAAGGATGACAAAACCATTCCATCTCTTACTGATGTTGTTTTATTTTTATTTTGAATTCATTGCAAATTGACCAGAACAACTTTGCCGTTTCGGGATCACAACTTGACATAAATGATGAAACCAACAAATTTCCTTTGTCACAGAAAATCCTAAATGACAATGTTCAGCCATCAATTGGCTGAGCATTGTGCAGCAGGGTAATGCTCAGAAGATCACCCAAATCTAAACGGCTCATAGAAGACAAGGGGAAAGTTTTAGAAAGGACTAGTCTGATTTAGGTCTGATTAAGATGCTGTTGTAAGGTCTTCAACAGCCCTTTCATGTTTAAAACTTGTCTGATGTTCACTATTCTACAATGATAGCTTTGATGTTGTGGGACACTGATGTGAAAGACTTGTTACAAATCATCACAAATGCTTACTGGCAGATAATGACGCTAAGGGTGGCACACCCAGTTACTAGGTTTAGAGTACTTTTTTTTCTATAGCTCAGAGTTGCTTTGGGTTGCATTTTTTCCCCCTAAAGAATAAAATAAATCATTTTAGATTTACTCTTATCTTTTATCTTTCTGTGACACTGAAGTTTGTTTGATAATCAGAAACATTTAAATGTGACAGAAAAGCAAAAAGAAAAGAAAAATCTACAAGGGAGAAAATACTTTTTCAAAGCTTTGTAGGTTTGGAGACCATGGCCAAAAAAATAACACCCAAGAAGACTGGACCTCATAACTTCAAAGTCTTGAAGGATCTGTAGTTAACATATCGGTGCCAAACTTCACAACACACCTCCAGGTGTGAAGAGGAGTCAGTAGATTAACAGGTACGGGCAGGTGCAGTACTGATGTTACACCTCTATTGTTTAAGGGTTAAGTATGCTAGTTTTAAAGCACAGTCAAATTTGGAAGACTTCCAAATTTGACTTGTGGTGGTTCTTAACCGCCAGTCAAGAACCACCTTATTAACTGGTGGTTCTTAACTGTTTTCTGTCAATAACATTTCCCAGAGAAAATTATTTTCAATTAGTCTATCTATTACTCTGATGTTATCTTATAAAAACAGTCACATTTAGCTGTCTTTTCATTTAACCACTTTAGCTTATTTTATGCAATATCAGAAATACATTCAAAAATGCAAATAAGCAAATAATTGAATTGCTTAAAATGCAACAACACAACATTCCTTTAGTGTACACAGGATGTGCAAAGGATGCGTCTTCAGCTAAAAAATACCTCTAACAAATATGCAATTTCAATGGTAAAGGAAGGCAATGGCAACCAGCACCCCCAAACTATTTGAGAAGCACTTCCCCCAGGCCAAGGAACCATATGTGGTTGGACTGGATGCCACAGAAAGTTAAGATAGGCAAGGGGTGGGTGCTTATAGTTGCCTCCTGATAGAAATGCAACTTGTCAAGCAAGCTGACGGATAACATCCCAGGTGTATTGTACATCCAGGTGACATTGGAAAATACAATTAAGGAATACAATTAAAACTGAAAATAACCAAATTTTGAAGACCCAACCTAACAAGACATGCAGTCAAATCATGTCTCGACTGCATGTCTTGTTTTTTTTTTTTTTTTTTTTTTTTTTTTTCCATAAATGTTTATTATCAGACACAGCAGCTGATGCACAGAAGAATTTGTAGATGCTAAATGCTCTCATTCTGAAGCTAGAGCCAAAGGTAAATCTGTTCCTAAAATAGTTTATCTGTCTCGTTTTCTTTTTCTCACTGTTAAATGCACGTATTTAGGTAAAAACCTACATGGTGTCCTGAAGGTTAGAGGTTAGAGAAGGTTAATTGGGTGTAAACTGATCAAATCTTTTGTAGTTTTTGGTAAGTTTGCTCGTATGTGTTTAGTGGTACCTGCTCTATGAATCCAAAGCAGAAATAAAGCAAATAACAGTGACAAATGCTGCAAAAAGTGGAGGACTTTGCTTTGCATCTTGAATCCCTTGCATAGTATTTGAAAGCCCAGGGGGGCTTTTTCCTTTGAGCTCCTGATATTGTCTCAATATTGTGTCGCTGTCCAACTGAGAGAGAAAGAAGGAAGAGGAATGGAAAACTACAGCACGTGCCTTTAGGAGGCTTATCTCGACAATTTATTTTTATTGACGTGTTTTATCAAACAGCATGCAACGACAGAAATTTCTAATATGCTCACTTTATGCTCCTTGACATAGCTGCCTGTCAAAGCATGAATTTATAGCGAGTAATAACAAACTAGCTCCCTTCGGAGAAGAAAAGAGCATCTCTGCTGCCAGTTATGTATTTATTTCTGTCAGTGACTGTTACAGACTCTTCGCCTTTCTGCTCAATCCGTCATACGAGACTTATTTGGGAATAAATTGTGTTTAACTCACCTCTCAGTAAAAAAGAGATCCCTCCTTGCTGAACCTTGCTCTTCTTAGGCACTTGAACTGGCTTGGCAAATTGTAAAAACTGGCAGGTCGGGTTGAGTTCAGTGTCTCGCCACAGAGCGTCGTTATTCGGTGCACCAGTTCATATTCGCTGACGCTTCAGTTTGCCTGCATCATAAGTCTTTGCGCAAATATGTGATAGTTTACAAAAAGTCGCGTTGTCTAGTTCATAAAACCTAGACAGAACGGATATTTTGGGTACCACTCAAAGAAACGTTAATTTTTACTTTTTCTTTTTAACTTGAATGCACCTCGCAACTGGAGGCGATGCGCCAGTTTGACTGCTACCTCCTATACATTTATAATTGGATTTCGCTAAAATTTTAATCACTGAGAGTAGGTTCGTCAGAGAGACGGAGTATCCTTTCCTAGTCACGCCAAACCTCATGTATGTTTCACCCTGGGTCTTGTACTGAGCTGAAAATGTTAGTTCTTTAAAGGTATAGGACATCCCATTATGGGGAGGGGCGCGCGGAGCAATAAACAGGGATATTTTTAAGACGAATTTTGGGTGGGTCGGCAAAGTTACAGTGAAATGTAACGTAAAATGTGGTTTAAAAAGTTTTTAATGTGTTCAAGCTGCAACACTAGCAAAAATGAATAGTAATGCTCAAACGTGTTTTTCTCAGTAAGCAAACTATTGAGACGCTTACAAGTCAAATTAAAATGTAAAATCTGGTACACCTTTACAAAAATTTAAGGCTATAAATAAAAACAAAATTCCTCATAAATATTGATTCATTGTAGTGGCTCTCAAGTTATGTGTTATTTAAATTATATTCTTTGCAATTCTAAACTTTCCCCCAAACCCCCTAGGATTTCTGCCCATGGGTGATACTGCATCCACGGTGTCACAGCTGTAGTCAGGGATGTGAATATGTGAGACTGCGCAAAAAGTGAGAGCAGGATCAAGTGTAGTTTTAATTAATTTGTGAAGAAACACTGCATCTCTTTAAAGCTCCATGAGCATGAGCTGCCTGAATACGCCCCGCTCCCGCTCTCAATCGGAGGATCTGAGTCTCAGCAGTGCCTAAAGCAGAGCACAATGAAGAACTTTGGGTGTGTTAGAGGAATTGAGGGATGCCAGGTTCACCCAAACAGACTAGAACCGCCTCTGGCTCCACACACACACACACACATATAGAGATGAGAAGGAGAACAACAGACAAGCACTGCACAGCTTGGGGCAAAGTGCTTGCATTCCAAACTAATTATACATTCCAAACTTACTATGTGTACCAATACAACTTTGTAAATTTGAACAGTATACATCGTTGTTGGATCTGGTGTCACATCTTCCTCCACTGTCGTTGATAGATTGTCTATGGGGTTTAGGTCAGGTGCGCTTGTTTAAGGAGGTACTGTTGGCAGTGGGAGCTGGTGCTGAGTCCTTCTAAAAAATGAGAGAACCTCTACATTACATTCAAAAATAGTTACACCTTGTCAGCAGAAGGAAGCAGGTAATACTCTAAAAATTTCTGATTGGCTGACTTTTTACTGTCAGCCAATCAGAAAACACTGGGCAAAAGGCGAATAACATTGGTCTCAAAATCATCAATGACTACAGTTACCTGTCTGAGAAACATGAGTGTATTTCAGTTTATACCGAGTTAAGCAATTGCTATGTTACTATATCTGTCATTAGTCAGTATATTCTAGACCAAATGCTATGCTTAACAATTGCAGTGGCAATGTTCAGCTGCTTCATTTTAGTAAGGGGAAGATACAGTACATTTGACAAAGCGCAGGTGCTGGTTTGTGGTTGGAAGTATCATATAACCTTATCACGATGGTCAGAGTCCAGCCTCAAAGCTTTGTATGTATCAAGTAAAAGCTATGTTTCAGTTAGAAAAGGTAGTTTTTATTGTGGAAGTTCCAGGTGTTGTTTATGATGTTTGTCCACATTAAAAATAAACTGGAGGTAGTAACCCGGGGTCTAGGTGGGCTGCTGGACGTGCAAGTGCCTCAGGAATAGAAGCCCATCCCCAGCAGGATCAGAAGTACCCAGGATCCAGAAATTAACATCTTGTTCAGCTCTATGGGTGTCAAGGAATGTGTGCGCTACCACCTCATATTCTCCTCCGTAAGCTGTCCTGTAAGGAAAACAAATCATCAAACGTGTAAGAGCAAAAATGCCTCAACTGCCAAACACAAACTTTTGAACTCACAGTATGACCCCTTATCTAAATTGCATGTTGTATTTGCCTATCGATTGTACCAGTGAGTTTTTCTTACTTTAGTATGACTTAAAGCTCCAGTATGTTACTTTAATAAAAAAAAAACATGTTTTATACATATTTGCTAAAACTATCATTATGTTGTGACAGTTTGCTATGAGTGAGATAATCTATGAAAAGATCAATCTCCTCCACCTCTTCCCTGAGCTACAATTGCTGTTTGAAAAAGCGCATTGCTCCCAATGAAAAGCAACCAGTCAGTGACAGAAGAATGTTTTAGTGCTGTCAGTCAACCTGGTGAACGGGCTGCTAAATGTGGTAACGGCGAAGAGACAACTCACTATTACAGGAAAATCGTTCATCCGCTGTCATGTGTGGCCATGCTAACTAGATTTGGCATTCATGGCAGGCTTTTCTTACGGTGAGAAGCTACTGCGTAACAGACAGTAGGGAGGGAGTAATGGAGATGAGCAGTGTGTGTCTGGGCATGATTGACAACGCTAAGACTGTTCTTCTGGTTGTGACTGGTTGTTCATAGTTAGCACTGGGAGCAATGGGAGAAGGCAGAGGATCTTTTTTTAAAGTTTTATAGATCATCTGTCTCATACTATAACAGTCACAACATAGTGGAAGTTTTAACAAATATGTAAACAAAAAACATTTTTTGTTTACATATATATGTTATATACTGCAGCTTTGATGAATGTGAAACGTTCTTTTGAAGTGTCTTTGTACCACAGTTTACTCAATACTAATAAAATACATTACCAAGGTGGAGATAGAAAAGAAAGTACAGTGGCATTACATAATATTTTAAGGTTTTTTATGTAGCTTGTGTCTTTTGTTGCAGTAGCATAACTGCACACAGCAAATCTGAGGTTCAAGTCAACTTTTAATTTGAGTATTTGTTTAGGGAGGGAGACAATTTCATCAAAAGAAATAGTTGCTTGCAAATACAATTGAAGCATTCTTTAAAGTTTTCACTTAAACTTTTAAATCAGTCAGAATTTCTAGGAAATTCAAATTCATAATCTATGACTTTCTGTTTTCCTGTGATATAAATAGGGCTGCACATCACGCTGGACAAGGACCAATCTTTATCTTTCCACCAAACACAGAGAAGAAAACTGTAAAGGAAGTTTCAAAACATAGCAACAAGAATGAGAACAACAAGCAAGCACCGCACAGCGAAGTGCTTGCATTCAAAACTAATTATGTCATTACACTGTACTAATGCACCTTTGTAAATTTAAATAGCATTGTAAAATAAGTCGGATATTTTACTGAACAGTGTTTGAACAGCGTTTGGAGAAATTCTTCTGGAACTTTGGCTAGAAAAATATGCTTCCATCAATTTCCTACTGAAACCTGATGTTTTTTAAAATCCAGAAACTGAATGGTGTACAGATGTGTAGATACACATTAACTTAAGCACATGTCCTTTGCACATCCCAATCAAATTCCACATTTGGACACACCTTACTTTACATTTGCAAGTAGGTGCAATTAAGTCATGTTATTGGTTTGGGTCTATTAGGAAGTTATCTTCAGCTTTGCTGTATACTTTTCAAGGCAACGATACATACTTATCCAATCTCAAATCACCTGATGTCAAATCAAATATATCTGAATTCACCCTGTGGGTACTGCACAGTTCTGCTTTGGGCCATGTTTCAGATCTCTTGAGTTTACCAAAATGTCTTTCACATTGTCAACAGTTTCGCTGTATGCTCTGCAGGTGTCGCCAAAGGCACCAGTATCTGTAGAAATTTTTTGTGTGTGAGATGATGCTGCTGTAGTAAAAGCTAGATTTTCACCAGCTCTGTAAAACCACCGCCTGTAAAATATCAATGTCCCATTTAGGTGAAGTTTCTAATAAAAGTAAAAATAAAAATAAAAAAATACAAAAATAAAATACCAGAGAAGCTTTTCACCCAGAACAGCAAGGCCTTGGTTTGTCATGCAGTGGATGACCAGCACCTTCTCGTTAGCCTGCAAAAAAAAAAAAGTACAGGGTAGTTTTTGTTAACATTTCATATGCTGCCTTCAGTAGTGCATGTATCTAACTGTTAATAACTTACAGGAACTGGCAGACCCTCAGATTCAAATCTTTCCTGGGGGTCAAAGTGCGATATTTTCCACCATGACAAAACACTTAAGGTGTCATCCAGGTAAACGTCTTGGAGGCCAGACTTCTTTGCACACTTTAAATTAAGCACAATTACAATAGGTGATAGATGCACATGTTTTCGTGTCAGTGATTTTCAGTTAACATTTGTGATAAATGTGGATGTACCTTTTGGAAACGGGGTTTATCACTGGTCAAGTAAAGCTGAGGCAAAACATTAACAGAAAAAAAAAAAAAAACAGTGGTCAGATGACAGACTAAAGATTGTGTTTAAGAAGAAGTGTTGATTTTTTTTTTTTTTACAGAAAATTATACATTCACTGTTTTATTTCTGGAATTCTCTTTATTTGTGTGTTGAGGAATTTTGCTAATCACATTTTAATCTGCAGTAAGAAAACTGTTGTACATATTTTTTTTAATTATTTTTAGGTTAAAGATTCTCAACAGAAGCTCCAGAAAGCTGATAAAGCCCACTTAGAAGGTAAGCTAACTTACTCTATAAAGAGCTTGCTCTGTTCTGCACTACAAGGATTTGTAAGGCAGAGTAAACTCCTGTCTTTGTGTCTGACTGGTTGCTAAGAGATTACTCAAGGATATCCTGCAGGTGGTGTACAACTAACTAAATCATGAATGAGTTCAAGTGC
The DNA here is from genome assembly GCF_001443285.1 of Poecilia latipinna. NCBI lineage: Eukaryota > Metazoa > Chordata > Actinopteri > Cyprinodontiformes > Poeciliidae > Poecilia > Poecilia latipinna. The sequence continues at coordinate 94,597 of NW_015113415.1, read as the reverse complement.
TAAAACAGCCATTTGCATGTGAAACGAAGGTTAATAGAAACTTTACCTGACTTCAGGTGTTAATTATTAAAATGACTTTTGTCACAAGGCACTTTGTTATTGAATAAATTTGCTAACAAAATATGTACTTTTCCAAGAACCTAAAGATAATTACTTTCCTGACAAGGCCTTTTCCTTTATTCATTTTGGTGTGTTTTCTTAAGGACCACTCTCCTGAGATTATTTTTTTACATTATATTAAATATATTAAAGGATAGTGTAGAAGAAAGAAATGAAACTAAGCTGCTTTTGTTTTTACTTACTTGAGATGAAAGTATATCATTGATCTAAGTCATGCATGATGTAAGTTAATCTGTACCCTGTTATGTGTTTTCTGTGTTTAACACAGAACAGGAAAGGAACATTTTAAATGTAACTTATGTGGAAAGATTATTTCCTGAGGCAATAATAACTCACTAAACCACACTGTTCAGCTTCTTCTTAACAACATTTATGAAGGCTGTAGGCACAAATATTTGAATAGGTCAAAATTAGTCACCAAAGTCAAATAAAAATTGATTGTAAATTATCCTGTTAAATGTACTAAAAAAAGGTAAGAATAGAAGTCGAAATAACAGACATGAAAACCAGCACAATTCCCATTTGGAACTGTAATATTGTGTGAGCTCAGTTTAGATTGATTTTCTTGGTTAGTAATCTGCTCCAGACTCTACTGATCACAAAACCAGTCCAAAAACTATAACTTTGGGGATTTTTTTCTTTACTGGCACTGCTACCAGGTCTGGTAGCTGTTCACAATATTGTTTTTTGTTGTCTGTTTTTTTTTTTTTTTTTTTTGCATGTATTGCTATCTTACTAAGGTTATTGCTTTTTGCAAACTTTTTAATGGCCATTTTTAAAAACAGATGCCTAGCATTAAATTTAAATGCTGAATTACTCATTGATTTTGACAATTTGATACAATCAGCTGAGCTGCTGTAGTAAGAATTTTTTTCTTACCAACTCCAATGATGGAGAGAATTTTACTAAATTTATAGCAAGGTTTAGCAAGGTTGGATTTGCAATATGTGCAATTGATGTTAAATCTTTTTTTATGAATAGACCGCACTGACTATGTATTTCTCTATATGAATTGCCTTGCAAATGCCTTTAGAAAACGTGCACTATGTAAATGAAATGGATTGAACTTAAGGGTTAACAGTGCAACATATTTTAGAACAGCTTTAGTTTAGGTTTGTAATGTTTTAACATTACATTCTTAAAACTTGATGACATTTATTGAATACCATCAATGCATCACAACTCTCCAATCAGTTGAGATACACCTAGATTTAGTGAGAAGATGTATAAACCAACTATCGCTAAAACACATAAAGCTTCAGAAAAGGTTTTACTTACTCCTTTGGCAAAGCCACTTGTTGTTTTGAGAGCAAAACTCTGGTCAAAATGCAGAGTTGATCCTTCAGGACTGCCATCAACACTGCACCACACAGACAACATCAGATAGGCGCTCACTCATTAGTTTCTGTCGAAGTCATTTCCTGACCACTTACCTGGTGATGATAAAAGCAGTGCGAACGCAGGATTGAATACCTTTTCCTCCGCTGACCCCACATGGCATCTTAATGCTCGGCAGAGGTGTCTTAGTCACATTGTCGACATTGGCGTTGATGCTGAGAACGCTGTGCTCCCTGTCTTGTCCTCCCACATTCACCAACATCACAACATCTCCAAAACGTAGCTGTCCATCGAATGTCGCAGAGAGATTCACCTGAACATGTAGATAGACACTCTCATCACCACTGAGGCCCGTAGGTCACTATTAGAGCTTTTAAATCAGCTTAGATTCACGTTACGTGTTCCAAAATGTTTTGTTTGAGAAAGTCCACTTTCTGAGAAAGAAGCTCTCCCCTGCTCCTCTTGTCAAGAAATTCTTTTATTGTCTCCTGGAAAAAACAACGGCATATGAAATGTTTCTCTACAAGCTGTTATTTACCACGACAAACTGCGTTTTTTTGTTTTTCATCATCACAATGTCTCAAAAATAAGTAGAGATAAGTACTTGTTGCGAAAAACATGTGGTACCCTTTCTTCTGTCAGACTGGCAAGTGCACAGCGAGAGGTAGAGAACTATTTGTACCTCTGGTCAGCCCAGCATTTCGCTGAAACTTTAAACCCTGAAGTGATTCTCTGGTCAACGTTTGTTTAAAACTTAAACCGGTTTTTTGCTTATATGTGTAAAAACTCTATTATGTTGTTTTTATGGTGTAAAGTACTTTGAACTGCTTTGCTAAAATGTGTTTTACAAACAAACTTGATTTGACTTGACATATATTTCTACTTCCACAGATGACTTAAAAGTACTCTTAAAATGTAATATTAAAAAGTTGTATGTGACTTGACTCTCAGATAGATGGTTAAATATTAAGTAATGTAACAGAATTTTCAACAGGAATAAGAAAAAACCTTTAAAAGTATGAAAGTTGAAGAGAGAAATCAACTGATTCACAAAGCTTTCCCTGTTCTCCCATGTTCTTCTCTTTTTTGAACACCAGCTGAATATTTTTTTGCCATTATCAGACAATTGTTAACAAATCTCAGCTAAATAATTTATGATAATAACTTAATAATAATGTGAATACCAGTCATGCTAACCTAATGTATTAAAACATTTCATTTAATTAGTTTTTAAAGTTATTGTTTGCTTTGTTTTGTACTCTGAAATAACAAGGTGTTTGTGTAATTCTCCTTTACATACCCTCTGCAAAGATGCAGCAGATATTAAGCTCAAAATTATTCATATTCATGGCATCGTCAAATTCAAAATAATTTCTATTCTATTCAGTCAAAAATGTATCACTGAGAATGAGGTGGATGTCTCAAGAATAATAAAATCTATTAAAATTCAAATTAAAAAATATTGTTTTTATTACAACTTTGTGTTATTTTTTTCTTCATCTTCATTGGCTTCTTCTTATTATTGTTAATATTTTATTCGAAAATTTCATGCTGAAGATTATTCAAGCCTTTTTTTTTCAATGGAAAAACCTTTCTTCACATTGCAGCAATCAAACCCTTTTTATTGCTAAAGGGCGTTTTGCATGTTTGCAATGTTGTTTTCATAATTTGTCTTCCATGGAAAGCGCCAAGTCATTGAAGTTTGAAGGCCTCAATGCCATCTCCACAGAAATTATTTTAGCTTCAAGTCAGGACTGTTGCTCTGCCTTAAATGTTAACATCACTTCTATCCCAAAGAAACTTGTTGGTCAAATTTAAAGAAAGTACTTTATGCCTATATCTACCATGAACATGGAAAATGTAATGCTTCATAAATGACTAAGAACTTTAGGACCTTGACATGTATTAACCTTCTGCTTCTTGTTTTAACTTTGGGTCAATAAATTGATCAAATAAATAAATTCTCTTATATAGCCACTCAAGGGGATTGTATTTAAAATTAAGGTGACTTCTAAAAGCAATTTGATGCACTGGATTTTATTTTGGGGTGTAAAATTAAAGTAGGGTGAACACAAATGTACACTTCATATTTGTATCAGTGAAACATTTTCACAACTTGGTAAACCAAACTGAATTAAGAAGAAGAAGAAGAAGAAGAAGGCTAATTTGGGAAAAACTTTGATCATGCACAAATTAATGCAAGTGACATTGTTTTAACTACTGTTTTACTTATCTTTTGCTTACCATAGGCGACTAGATGCATAAATGTGTACATCTAAAATGCAGCTTTGAAAAAATTTTAGCTATGCGGTTAATTTTAATGAAAACGCTAAATATAAAAATATGAAATAAATTAAAACCCTTTTAGTTTCCCGATAAATTCTAGACTCTTATTTTCATATTTCTACACCCTTACTGATTTAGCTAAAATATGTCAACGTGACGGCTAGCTCAGATAATATGTCCTCATTTTCTTTTCAACAAACCTCCTTTAGGACCAGGTCTTCAAACCAGTTTCCGGTTTTCACCTTGGGCTGATACATTCGCTGGTAAGTCATTTTGACAGCAGCTATGAAACGTTAACAAACACACACACACAAACACGCCAGCCAGTATGCTAACAGATTTCGATAACCACAGTTTTAAGCCACACGCGGTTTCTATAGAGACGGTTTCCCTAGATACGAGCTCTAACCGCGTCTCTCCAGCTGTCGCTAGGGGGCGTGCTGGTATTACACAGGACATCAATCTTTCATGGCCTACCTTCCAAACAATTAACAAGACAAAAATAAATACTGATTTGCAGCGTTCTAAAAACACAAACACGGTCATAAAATGTAATAAATACATAAAGTTTGATCAACTGGTACAGCATAGACAGGTAGATATGACTTCAAGACTCAAAATCAGCCTTGGGGTTTTTGTTATAATGCCAATTTGTGCCCTCATATAAAATACAAGTAAACTCATGAAAGAACTAATCCTAAGTTTTAATCAGGGCTAAAAGAAAATTACACTATTTAGGTTCCTTCACAGTTCTTTCAAATGCAATATCACTTTGTTGAATTCTCAAGATTTTAACCGAAGCACTCCAAGTAGAAAGTGTCCATCTGTCATGGTTGATGCTCCTCTTTTCTCTGTATACATCAGTGACCGTTAGCTCGATCTCTGGCACCATTCATGGCACCATTAATATGATTCATTTTGTGTTTTATATTCTTTTGCGAATCACTGTCGTCCTCCTCTTCATCGCTCCGAACATCGCCGTCCAGTTGCTGGGTGAAAACATGCCACAGAGAAGATTTAGAACCAAGAGGCAGACATTTAGCCGAGAAACACTGCACATACACACAAACCATTTTGAACATACCTTGCTGAAGACAAACTTGTAAGCCATTCTTGTTATTAGAAAAGCCCAGTAGACGTGTAGAATTTGCAGAACCATTAACATGATGTTGAAGAAATAGTAGCCAAAGAAGGGGTCAAACCTCTCTAATGGGTACACCCATGTACAGTGGATGAGCCTGTAGATGTATGTATTTGTTACTCCCCCTTAGCCGCCAGTTATAATGTGCTACACAAACAATTTTTTTTTTAATTCACTCACCAAAAAGGAAAAATAACAAGTCTTGTCACCATGAAGACAATTGTAAATATCACAAACATAACATTAGCAGTCTGCTCCCATTTGGCGTAGTTAAACAACTTTCCTCCCTGTAAAAGAAGCAAAGACAGGGATAAGAGCCTTGTTTCTCTTAAAAAAGAGAGAGAGAGGATGAAGTGAATAACAAGCATACTGTTACTTCAGGAGAAATAACAACAGAAAGGGAGGCGAATAGATATGCATCCCAAACCTTTCAGATTTTTATTCATAAAAAAAAAGTATTTTTCCATCCACTTCCCTAATACACATGGCTATATTTTGGTATATTGGTAATATATCTCATATTCATGACTTTTTGTTAGTTTATAAGGAACAAACTTTATCCATAAGTAAGTAATAGACCAACATAATGTCATGCTGTCTTGCAGATAAACATTTTTATCCATCTACCTAAAATTGTGTGCAGTACCAACTTTTGTTTCTAAGACATTTTAGGCAATTGCATTATAAACAAATGTGTTGTAGCTTTCTACTTTTTAAAGTATTAGCAGATTTAGAGAAATGATGATAAAAAAATATCTTACTTTAAATTGTAAAAAAAAAAAAAGGCAGTTATGTAAATATACAGGCATAATTGAGCCTGCAGACATATGGAAAAAATATGCAAATTATAGTGCACAAGAGAATGTATCTAATTTTCATACCCACTCCGGTCATCCTATTCACTTAGTAATGGCTCACTTTGTTGTTTCTTTGTCAGACATAAAAATATCTTCTCACTGGACTTTTGTTTTCCAGAATATCAGACGCAGACAATAAATAACCACTGCCTTTTAAACAAATAGTTATTCTTGTAGCAACAACTATGATTCAGAATCATTACGTCTTGAACATTACAAGAGCACTGACCTCAAGCAGGATGTCTGAAGAGTCATGAACAGCCATCACAAGAGTTCCAATACGAATGTAGTTAGAAATCCAGGAGAAACTCAGAAGTGTCATTGTGGCTACATGGTGAATCACCTGCTCTTTAAAGTCCTGCCAGCATGCAAACCACAGGTTAACATTACTGCACTTTGTACAACTCTAACATTGATTTTATGAAGTTAATATTGGTATGTGCTACTTTTTTTTTCTTCTATAAGTCATGCATTCCTGCAAAATGATTAGTTTATGAATGTAATAGGAAATGTGATTTAGCACTTCAATATACAATCTAATAATAGTAAACATTTGAAGTTAGATTCAAACAAATAAAGATTTGTTAATTTTGTACTTCAGCACACACTTGCATACTCACTTTCCTTTTCACATCAAACGTTAGGCTGAGGAGCAGAGAAAGGTAGAAGCCCAATTCCAAGGTATAATACCAGTACTGCGACGGGAGCATGGACTGAAGGAATATTTAACAAACATAAAACATTTTCATGAATCGCACTGTTTACACTCTTGTGCAGCCTATGCTGATACAAAAAAAGGGGATAGAGTTACCTGTTTAGGAAATTCTGCCCAAACCTCTTTTAGATCATAAAACCAAGGTTTCTAAAGACAACAACAGGACACAGAGGAAAGTAAGAAAGATCTGAACCAAAAGCAAAACTTATTGTTTATTTGCTTGGTAACTTGTGGCCTTTGGATTTTGGATTTTTTGCCCGAACTGCTTCCAGGATACAACAAATAAATTCACATTAAAGGCGGAAAGCGAAAATAACAACAAAAGATTTCTGAGAACTTACATCGTAAAGGGCTAAAAGTCCTCCAAGGAATGCACAAAGATAAAAGCCGCATCTCCAACTGGTCGAACACAGGAGCAGTAAAGTTAAATGTTTACATAGAGACCCTTATTGTACCTACTAATGCAAAAATCTTTGTGTCCACATACACCCACCTGGCTTCACAGAACCTCTTCCGAAGCCCAGGTCGATCCTGATTCCTCTTCCTCCTGAACCACACTTCTACTCTCCTCTCTGGCCAGCCGGTCTTCTTACACAGAGACCGAACATCAGCCTGAGACACAAAGCAAACAGTTCCGGTGTTAAAACACACTACCATACACACTCTTCAATTTTGCACAAGTTATACGCTAGAATCAAGTTGTCGCACCTGCAGTATAGAATACATTTACATTAACTAAGGCAGGTGAAACAAGATTCTTTATTTTGACAGATTTCCCTGACTTTTAATCTACATTTACAGCTTACAGAAATGTTGCATAAACAAGTATTTGGCTAATTAGACATTTTGTTTTGTTTCTTCTATTTTTGTCAAATAAAACAAAAATAGTTTCCAAATTTCAAGGCTCCAGTTCCAGAATTTTGCTATCGAGTAGAAAATTCTGAAGGACAATGTCCAGCTGACATTAGCAGTTATGCTGCTGGGGGTGGGGGGGGGGGGGGGATGGAAGGGGAGGCACACAATCAACAGCAGTAGTTTGGTTTGGCTGCATACAGAGACACAAAAGACAGACAACAATGTAGACATAGACACTTCACACCAGTTTACATCCAAATCCTGGACTGCGAAAGGGAGTCGCAATCACAGGAGAGAACTCGAGCATGGTGAGGATAACACAACATGCAAAATCACTGCCAAAAGGTCACTGTCTGGGACTTGAACCTACAATCGTTTTACTGCTCAGTCAAGCAGCTCATAAACGACATTGTATTTGATCAAATACATGTTGTATTACCATATGGTCATATGAAGTTTGTCTTTTTGATGGATCTCAGATCCTAAAACATGGCAAAAAGCGGAAAATACTTAAGGGGGTAAATGCTTTAATATAACACCTGAGGTTTATTTTAAAACACCTTATTGAGATTCTTAATCTCAATACATCTGTGTTGCTGTCTTCCAGCAGCTATCCTTAAAATGTATTTTCTCCTCTTTTTTTTCTTTCTTCCACAATAAGTTATTTTATTTATTGAAAAAACATCTACAAAAACTACAAAGCACAACACATGTCTGCCCGCGATTAAAGTGTGTAAGAAATAAACTGTCTCTTAACTCACCTGTGACGGATTCCGGGTTTGGCTGTAGAAGTACTTCTCTAGGGTTGGGTTTTCCTCAGCTGTGAGACGTACCTTGTCTCTGATCCCCAGAGCATTAGCCAGAGGTGTGGCCAAGTATCTGAAACAGTACACAGAGCTCTGTGAACCTTCCATATAGCACAACAATAGCAGCTCTTTGGAATCTCTAAGATTGTGCAACATAATCCCAGCATATTGAAATTAGACCATGGAATGGCTGAACTCTCAGTCACGATTACTCTTAAGCTGTGTGGTCTTGCCTTTCAAAGAGGTATCTAACAATTAGTAGGCAGAGGGCACAGGGCACAGCTGCATAAAGTTGAGAGGCTTTGGCATAAGTACGATCTTCTTTGTCTTGGAGATCTGCCCAGGAGACCTTCTCTGGAAGCCACAGACGTTCCCACCACAGCCAGTCTTTGATTGTTTGCAACATGATGCTAAAATGTGGAGGAAAAACAAAACAAAACAAAACAAAGCAAGCACAATTTAAACAATACTTATTATGGTCTTCTTTTTACATGTTTCTTGAATAAAATAAAGAAAGCATTTTTAGGGAGAAGACTATATCGGGTTCATAATTCTTGTGTTATAACGACATTTTTCTTATTTTCAATAATAAAAACGTCTGACCTAAGGATTTAATTAATCAGAAAATAAGTCAGATTAAATTTTTTGTTGTTGCTATATCGCATAGTTAGGTCCAAATAGATTTATGACTGAAAAAGGTAATTTTTTCTTTTCTTAAAATCTCACATCAGGAAAGTTTATCTCAAAGCTACACAAAGTGTGGCATGCATATTTGTATAATTCCATTCACGTGTAAGGTAATTCAAAGTGCTTTGCATAAATTGGTGAAGAGAATTTCATTAAAGATAAAGACATTAAGAGAATAATTGTAACAATTCAACACAAACGGAAAGAAACTGTGAAAGGCAACTTAATACCGAACAAATAGTAGAAATTAACTAATGAAATAATCTTTGACTTTCATGAGAACGATGAAGTAAACATATTTTCAGTCTGAGCCTTGAGGAACCCCACATGTGATCTTTGTTTGTTCAGTTTTATAAATACCAAGTGAGACAACATAGTGTGACTCTGGCAGAAAAATAAATAAATAAATACATAAACCACTCCCACACAGCAGACAATCCCACTCAGTTTTCCAGTCAGTAATCCAGTATGTTATGATCAGCTGTGTCAAATGTAATATTGAGGTCCAAAAACAACAATGCAGAGTGTTTATATGTGTCACTATGATCACTGGCAAGTTAAAACTAGATATCAGCCCTATAATTACCTATTTTTGAGGCATCCAGTGATCTAGAATAAGTTACCAAATCCATGCGGTAAGAATCTGAAGTTGCAAAGGAAGCCAGCACACTGAAGATAGAGAACTCCAGCAGATATCAAAGGGCAAGAATGATAAAGAAAGGTGAGGAACAATTCATGGAAGCAGAGATTAAAGAGAAGTAAAGTCCTTCCTCTTATGGACTCTGCCCATAACAAGAGTACATATAAAATATAACAGGCTAACTAAACAACAAAATAAAAAAAAAGCTGGCTTCATTCAGGGCTTCTTAACAAAACAGAGAAGAAGATCAATGCTTATTTTTAATTAATTGTAAGGCGGCATAAGCCACATGAAGCTCAGCAGTGGCTAATAAGTCGGCATGGGAAAAGGCAGACATACCTGCAGGCAGTGTTGTCTTGACAAGTTTCAACAGTGAAGAGAGAAGCTGAAGCAGATACAGAGTCGGTTACCAGGTCTGATGAAAGCCAAGTAAAACGCTACGCAACTCAAATTGCTCTTTACATAATCATTTCTTTCACAATAAATCTTTTAATTTATGCTTTTACGTCTCTGATGTTATTGTTCTCTTCACTGATGTGGAAATGTATATCAGCAGAGACAAACTAACAGCATAAGAAATGTTGAACTTAAGATTCACACACTTACCTTTATGCTGTGCCCAGTGCAGGTAATGCTGGGTGTTGTCTGGGGATCTGTCTGAGTGAGGTCAGTCTATTACTCATGCCACCCATATACTGCTCTTAATCACATCAGATAACAGTTCTGTGAGAGCCCAAAGCATTTTGGCTATTAAAAAGTCTCTTCAAGGAGAGGTAGGAAGTTAAAGTAAAAAAAAAAAAAAAGATTTGCTTGAAAATCAGTAATCGTCCTAATCTGCACAACGTACATAACTGTGCTTGGAGTGTCTCCATTGAACATGTCAAATAGATTAGTAGGTCTGTGTTTGGTCGCTCACCTGATGAAAAAGTCCTGGATCCTTCCCTCCCACTTTTCCCTGCTCTCTTGATCACACCCCTGCCGTTGCTACAAGCCGTTTGAGATGAGAAACGGTTAACAGCTTAGTGCTCTTTGTACATTTTGACAATATATATATACGTATATATATATAAATTTTAGTTTGCAAAGACTAAACTACAACAAGTCATCTAAAGGGCAGGATCAGGATCGTTTTACGTACCCTCACCTGCAAGAATTCCCTTGGAATGCCGAGCAGCCCCCATAAAGGCCCCATTCCCTGGCGGGGCAGCAAGGGAGGAGGAGCCAAGCGAGAAAGAGGAACTCTCTCACACAAGAACAAAGAGTGACACATCATGCTGCAAAGATAGCTACCTGAGTTAATAATAAACACATAAATGGAGATTGAACTAGCCTGGGTGCGGCACACAATCTCCAATTTCCTTAGTTTTTCTCAAGGCAAAGGTTAATCTCAGGAACTAGTTTATGGTCTTATTTTGTGAGGTATTAGTTGTCTTGAACATGCAGTTAGAGGGATATAAAAGCACAGCAACACATTTCTGAGTCTTAGTTCTTTTTATACATAGCCTATATCTGAGACACATTTTGTTGTGTTACAATTGTGCCAGAGGAGGGCAACACAGAAAACAAATTTAAGGCTACCATACATCTCTCCAAGAGGCTGAAAAAACTGTTGTTGTTCATTTAATTTAAACGCACACACTTCTATCTGACAGTGTGATGTATTTCAAGTATTTATTTCCATTAAAGTTGTTGATTATGGTTTAGAGTTTATGGAAGTAAGTTGTTCAGAAATTAGGATGTATGCCACAGTGCATGGAGGCTCTATCTTACTAGTAGTGCACATACTGTACAGTACATAAACATTCATGTATGTATTGAAAATCCTTTTTACATTTGTTCATCTTTAATATTGTGATTTTAGTTGTAACAAAAAAGTTTCTGAAATAAATCACCCTGAGTAATGAATTTGTGTGATATGAGTTTTAGTTTTTGAATCGAAACTTTAACATAAATGTTGTAACAGATGGATACCGAAATAAACAACTGCTAAATGTATGTTACTTTTAAGCTCCTTTTTAAGCGTTCTATTGGTGTTTCAAACAAAACAGCCCATTTTGTGCCGAACAGAATAAGCAATGTCAAAGACAGAACAAAATGAAGAACAAACATCAAAAATATGTGGTTGTTTAATTAGAATTTCACATCTTTTAAATATCAAAATCTCTGAAAATAAACGAAAACGCTACAAGCAGAGCTCTTGTTTCTAGGTGTCACCGTCCACCGATCTACACAGTAGCATTGCTGCATGTGTGTAAAACAATCACAATAAAAAATAAATGCAAATAACAACACTGCAGCGCCTTATGAGATATGCATGTGATTAAAATGAAACAACTTTCAAAAATGAAGTAAAATAGAAATAGAACAACTTGAGTCTTTATTTTTCATGGCATAAAAAAAAGAGTTTCTGAGGAACTTTTCTCTGACCTCTTCAGATCTAAAACACTTTTTGATATATAAAAAAAATATATATAAATAGTATTGCGTGTGAAGTTACAAGGATATAAAGGATGTCCATTTGACCTGGATGCTCTCTCTTTAGAACCCAGGTGTATGTAGGTGAGAAGGGCAGCAGGAAGGATGCAGCCTCAGGCACAAGCAGAAGAGGCTGATCTGGTCTGTTCCCTCTGCAGCCTACAGCTCCCACTCCTTGGTCTCCCTATACTGGAGTGTTATTGCGCTTCAGTTCACTGGGTGATGGTGGAATGAGGTCTCCAAGCTTCGCGCAGCTGGAGGAATGGCTCGGTCCTGAGGTCGCCTCCTCGGGACCGGGCGCTCTCTGCCGCGGAGGCAGAGTGGAGCAGCGGGTTTTGCCCCTGGAACGTGGCAGCTGAGGTGGAGGGCCTTTCAGCATGAAAAGTTCACTTGAGGCTTGGGGCTGTTGGGTCAACGGTGACTGTGGAGATGACAGGGACACGGGGCTGTGCAAAGGAGAGGATGGTTTCGGGGAAATGGAGCCCAAAGGAACCAGGGGAGTGAGCAAGGGCTGCTGCTGGAGCTTTGTGAGGCTGGTGGATTGGCTGGGCCGGGGCAGGCTGTAGCAAGCCTCAGCCCCTCTGTAGCGGGAAGGAAGGGTGGAGCAGCGGGATTTTACCCTTGTGTCTGGCTCTCTGGGGGGTGGAGCAATTAGGGTCAACATCCGAGTTTCAACATTTGATTTTGTAATGTCTGGCCTGGAGCCTCTCAGACTCTGGGATGAGCCTCTTAGGGATGAGGGATGGGACGCATGTTCCCTGTCCTTCCGTTGACTTTGCTTGGATTCTGAACGGGGAAGCTCCTTCTTCTCAACCGTGCTTGATAAAGGCTCTTCATCTAGACGAATAGAAAACGAGAAACAGATCAGAACACATCATAAGAAGTGTCGTGTAAATCATAAGTAACAACAGAGTTTTCTCCTCTTACCCAACAGGCCCAGCTCACTCATGAAAGAGTCCAGATCCACAGTAAAGTTTTCCCCCTCAGTTGCCTCTGCTTCATAAACTTGACTTTCATCGCTCTTTCTGCTGTCCTCCTTTTCTCCTTCATCCTCTCCCCTCACTTCTCCACTTTCTTCCTTTTCTTTACCTTCCACCTTACCAATTTCCTCACACTCTTCACCTTTTGGCTCATCGTCCATGTTAGTTTCAGCCTCTTCAAATGATTTATATACCTCTGGATTGGTATCAAACCTGTTAGGTTCATCCAGACTGATCTCAACCCTCACTTCTTCCTCTTTCTCCCCCACTTGGCACACGTCCTCTTCCTCTGGTGCCTCCTCCACTACAATGTCTATGTTGGCAGGAAAGCAAGGGCTAGAGGATTTTTGGGAGAGAGTTTTGGCACATGCTTCTTGGTCTTGTCCAAGCAAGAACTCCATCAATGCCATGTTCTCCTTTTTCAGCTGTTCCCGCAGTGACCGTGGGACATCTGGGATCATCCAAGCCACCAGCATACTGAGGAACATGGCAAGGTTCTTTAAGGGGAAAAAAAAGAAGAAACCAAGCAGTTTTTCTTTTGTTTTTGTTATGCATGTGTGATCAACTCAAGCAAAGTGCAGACTTGTGTCCAATTCATAATCTGAGAGGATTAGAAAAGAGACACAAAGGTTCCTCATCCCATCTGATTTTGATTGTTTTTGCTCAGAAGAAATGGCCAAAAACTTAGCCTTGAAGTCTGCAAAGCCAATAGAGACATATAAAGTGAATCGGCAGCAAAAGTTGGTTCTACAATCTATAGTCTTGTGGGAATGTGCTGAGTAGAAAATGCATGTTACAGTTTTCAGATTTTTATTTGTAAAAGAACAAAACAAAAACCACATATTTTATTCCTCTTCTCAATTATACACGTGTTTGTGTTGGTTTATGAAGTGAAATTCCAGGAAATTGCATTTTGAACAAGTGTAACATTGCACAACATTGGAATTGTTCTAGTGTCATAATGCAGTGAAAAGCACTGCATAAATTCTCTTCATCCCATTGCTAATCTTTTGTTTAATTGGTCATTGGGAGTTAGACAGAATAAAATCCAGGGCCAGGAAAATCTTGCGCAAACATCACTAACGTAGAATTGTCAGATAGGAGCCAAGTTTCACCCAATGCACATGCTGGGAATTTGCCAGAAGGCAGTTGAATTAAGCTTAGATCTAAATCGGCTTAATCCTCAACCGACCAAAGACTGAGCCATTACCTATTTGGCCACAATTCAAATAAGTTTGTCTGGAGAAATGCAGGAATTTCACAACATTACTTTGAAGCAATTGCTCAAATCAAACTCAGTAATAAAAGAGTTAGAGGTATACAGCTAGGAAAACAAAATAGAAGGTTAATGGAAAAAAAAAAAAGTCAAAGCTCTAGATTGACCCAGTTAGGTCCTGGGTCTGAAACCATTACAGCATTTTTGTTGGTACCTCGAAATGACTGACATTATCATTCCAACCTGGTTAAGCTGGAATATCCCTGCCAAGACAATGAATCTCCCAAAGGAAGCCTGCCAATATAGTAGGATCACTCCCCAGACTTTACATTGGCCTTGCTGCCAAAGATACTTAAACACTTGATTCCATCAATCTCAAACTAATAGAAAGAAAAGAGAAAAATTGTTTTTTTTGGAGTCTCGTTTAAAGAGATAATTATTAAATAACCTGACTGGCATCTAAGAAAACCCTGTATGAAAGGCAATGAATTCATAAATTGAAAAGAGAATGACCTCAGACGTCTGGTATTAAATAAGCAACTGAAATAACCATTTAGCAAAAATATTTTTTGATACCTGGAAGAATATTACAAAAGCCAGTCGAGCAGCGAGGACGGACCAGTACTGTTTGGAGAAAGTGTACGCATCCGATGCCCATGGTGGATCTCTGTAGTCCTTGTATCTAATGGAGAAAAATGGAGTAAACAAGAATCTTAGCTCACTGCACCTAAATGCAAATATATTCTGGTAATGGTGCTATGCTCTCAGCATGATCTTGAAATCCTTGCCAAATTTTGCACCAAAGGAAGCCTTAAGCTTCTGGCTAAGGGATTAAAAGGAAGATCGAGGTAGGTCAAGGTTAGCAGAATCACTCTGACCTGCACATGGAAACACCGGTGATGAGTGTGGTGGTTGGTGCTGTGCCAGGAGGAAAGTTGCTGACATTAAAGTAGGACAGCGAGTGCTCTGTGTAGCCACTCATGGTGCCGTTTCCACTGTACATGTACTGGTAGACCATTCTTGGAACGAACTCTGATGTGAAGGAGATGACGAATGCCTTTAAAAATAAACACGGAGGCAAGGTTTGACACGCTTCAGTTATGACTGAAACATAATGATCTGAATTATTATATATTTTTTTCTTTTCAAATGAGGAATCCAATACCAATTCACTTTTGGGCTTTGAGAGATGTCATATAATAACCACCCATGAGAGCCCTCAGTGAAGTGCACTGAGGGCTCTCATGATGTAAAATCTCCACACAGCCAACACACAGAATCTACCTGAAGAGTCCTTTTTCCCAAAGAAGGAAAAACCTCCCTAATTCATGGTGAAGTCTTGTCCAATGTGCTATTTAGAAAATATCTCCACTGTGATCTCCTTGTCAGGTCTTTAATGTTGGAGGACATCAAGACTATCCAGATGACAATAAGTCAGAAAATAATGTCTTCCATCTTTTAGCATGTTACGTATTGCACTCTAGTCCAAATGAACAAGTTTGAAGTTGTTTTTGTTCTGGCAGATGCCATCTTACGGTTTTTGAACGATGATCAGAATAAGCAAGAAACTGGATTTTGCTCAAGACATACTATTATCAGCTAAAATGTACTGCAAGGAAAACATCTACATTTCCATTTCTTTAAAGAAGGGACATGTTGTATTATTCCTTTTTTTTTTTTAAATCTGACACATATTAGGGAGCTTGGTTTAAAGTGTAAATACATCTGCTAGTTTTCATTCTGAAAATGCATGTAAATAAACATGTAAAATAAACCACTGATGATGGGTTACAGACAGAGAGTCAGGACAGACACATGCAGACTTACATTGGTAATGACAGAGAACTTGCTGATTCCACACAGAATGTTGTACCAAATCCCTGGGGACAGCATGAATTTCAAGAGACAGACAGGGAAAGGGAAGAGTGTCCGTTCACATGAGTGTGTATGATTGCAGTGGGTTTTTGTGGTATGAAAAAGATGCGCAAGTTCAGCATGAAAAAAGAAAAAAAGAAAAATGAAGTGAATGCAATGTACTACATGTTATTTCTAAACATTTACAGAGACTGAAAGAAGATAGGTCTTGATGTAAAAATGATTCTGTACCTATGTCTTTACACCTGACTGCATCGGGTCGCCGGATCTCGGTGACGAATTTTGCAGCATCCAGCCGAATTTCAATGACGTTGTTGAGCAGAGCAAATGCAGGTGCCAGTGGGAAGGAAGCCACAAACAGAGAGACAAATCCATACTGGATAACTGCATGAAATATTGAGACACAAGTATGCATGATTAAAAATCACATTGTGCTGCTGTGATTTTGGGAGAACCAGTGTATAAAAGACCTGAAAAGAGACTAAGTTATACTCACTCATCTCCATGTACTCTGGACTAACACCCTCAAATGGTTCAAGAGCAAAATCTTTGTCAAACTGTTGTTTTGGTCTTATCTCTTCTGTTTCATTCTCCTCTCTCTCTGCCGCTCTTTTCTTTCCTTTTTCTTCTTGTATTGTTCGGTACATCTTTTTCATTTTACTAACAAAGAGAGCATAAAAAGGACAACGACTAAATTAAAGTTAAAAAAGGAAATTGTCACAATAGTCAGGAAGCTAAGGTGTATATGAAAACATAATGCAAATTATTTAAAATTTTATACTTGTTAAAACAATGGGATTTAACAAGAAGAATTATAAATAGGCTGTGTGACCCAAAGTTTTGATAACAGAGGCCCTAAATTGTTGATTACCTAATTTTAGTGGAAAATGAACTTTTTTTTTTCCAGAACTACAACAGAACTCGTAGGTTCTGAAATGTCTACAGGATGTTATAGGAAAACAAGGTGAACCGAGATAAGCTTAACACAGAACTCAGAAATATTTTAAATATCTTGTGAACTGTGTTTTAATTTAACCAGAGGTTATTAAGCTGTTACAAAAATAAATACGGTATGAGAAGACACCGGTGTATACGTACGGGATAAGAATCTCAAAGACATTGTTTTGAATGAGCTGTTTTCCGAGCATAATCATGCTGAGCTGGATGCACAGCTCGATGAGGCAACCTGGAGGAGCGCACTGTGGAGAACAAAGACATTTATTCATCAGGATTGTTTAAACTTTAAGTAAATTTGCAAACGTTTGTACATCATTGACATGGCAGATGTGCAATAGATTAAAGCCAATAATAACCTTGTGTTATGTTTTTGTAACTTAAGTTTACAAATCAAATTAAATTTTCTTGTAATTTTCAATCAATATTTAAAAGTTATACAGTTTCCTAAACAGAAAAGGCTACATTTATGAAATGAAAACTTTTTAAAATTTATGCCAAGCACGTTTCAACACTGTTTTGGGTTTTACTGTTACTTTACAACAGAATTCCTATTTTGTGAGAATGTGCCAATATTTGTCTCCACAAATCCTAAATCAGCCACATGCAAAGTTATACCTACCTCCTCCATTCTATAGTCTCCAAACACGTAAACATAATCACCGGGCCGCCCAGCAAACCTGTATGACGACAGGACCAGGTTAGTTGAATAGGACTTAAGGTCTAAAGCAGGTAATTGTGGGGGGAAAAAAGTGAAACACACCTGCCCTTGAAGAAGGCAACATAGAAAATAGGGGCAAAGGCGTTCATGGATTTCAGAAAGAAAGACTTAAAGATTAACCTTTCTTCAAACTCTTCCTCTGTCTTTGGAAGTTCTGTTGGAAATTGGACAAAACAGTTAGCAACATATCAACACTACCATCAACACTAATTGTGTAATAAACATATAAAACATGACTATTACACTAAATTTCCTAAAACTGTTGAAATATGTCGACTAATTACTACACAATTAGTGTTTGATTCATTCCTCTCATCTGTCTCCTTTTAAACAAATGCCCCATCGGAAAACCATTGTGAATTATTAACCATCCTTGATTAGTGGTTACTCTATAACAGCATTAAACACATTACCAAGCTCAGTCAGCCACACAGCGATTGCGCCATAGACCTCTTCCAATACCAGAACAACCAGCATGTTGAGGATGATGCCTGTGGTGGTGACTGTCATCCTCACACTGGCCTTGGCTTCCGGATCAGGGTTCATGGACCACACACTTAACATGCAGATGCGATAAACTACCACTCCAAACACTGCAGAGAAGGTGACAAAAATCTAACAAAGAAACAAAACAAAATACAAAGGTTAAATAACACAGATTCCAAGGGAGAATACAATTACAGTTATAGAGCATTTGAACTTGTTTATTCTGTGTTGCGCAAAAGTTATAGGCAAAATTCAGCTTCTTCAAAGTTTCCTTCCAAGGAGTCAGACTTTCTTGTAATCTGTCAAAGAGGGTTTTTTTTTTCTTTTTTGAGAGAATCAAAAAATAAACGACTCCACTGATTATTAGTGGAAAATGCCATTGGTTAATCCAATGAGATGAGGAGCATATTTTAGCCAATAAAAGCCAATATTATCTAAAGATCTGTTTAGCTTTAGTATAATAAAATTACAGTAAAGCAAAGTCCCAAGGAAAGATTAAAAAAATATTGTCTATTACTTGTATACAGTGTATTTATTGCTGGCTCTTGGCTAGGACTCCTTAAAAAATGTGTTTTTAATTTTGATTTTTTTTTTTTTTATCTCAGTAAAATATAGGTTAAAGAATTTTAAATATGTTAAAAAAGGACAGTTCCTTGGAAGCTAACAAATATTGGCTGACCTAACCTTGAAAGACCCTGTGATTGGATGAATGTGGAGAAATCTAAAGTGTTATGCAGACAAACCAATAGAGATCGACACAACTGAGAAAAATAAAACAACCGAATTCTGTGAGCTACCTGCAACGTCATGAAAAATAACCATAATGACCCTCTGTCTGTTAAACCACCTCATCCTTCTGTTAATCAAAAGATTAACTAGAGGATCGACAAAGAGACAGATGGCAAATGGAAAAGTGAGAACATGAAGAGAGTCTGAGTGCAGTACCAGCAGCAGCAAGGTGGACACATTGATGACATAACCTGACAGGTGATCCTCAATGTCCAAGGACTCGGGCTCTGGCTGTCAAGGCAAAGGTACATGTTACGTGGATGCACAGAAAAACACATTTTTTTTTTCAGACACATCCTTCACATTGCATCACAGTCTGTGAGGGGTTGTTTGTTCTGCACAGACGCACACACAGTGTTAACGGTGGGGAGGGTGCATGTTTGCCAGCTGAAAGGACAGAAATCTCCTCCCCTTCCTCCACTCCCTCCTCCTCTTTATGTCTCTGTCAGTAATCTGGGCTAATCTCAGGCAGCTAATCTTCTTTGGACCCATCCACACACAGTGCAGAAAGGGAAGTTCATTATGTGCAAACATAATGTCATGCAACAGAATTAGTTCACAGTAACTTTATTTTTACACTAACAATGTAAACAAACAAGACTGTTTATCTCAATAACAAAAGCTACATTTCACAGTTGAGCAATATTAATATAAATAGGTAATTTATGTATGTGCTTCATGAAAAGGGTCCGTCTATTAAATGTACAGTTCAATAGTACCTGAGAGGCCAACATTTGGTCGGTTTCCCCGTCCACACCTTCTCCAGCTTGAGTCAACTAACACAGAGGATATAAAAAAATTCGACGTTAACAAACAAAATTTGCCTTAAGAGTTAAAAACTGAACAGAGATCTGAACATTTACATGTAGACTCACCTTCTTTTTAGCTTGTGCTTTCAATTTAGCTTTCTTCTCCTGAAGAGCTTCTTCATATTCAGGTCTCAGTTCATCCTGCAGCACACATCCAAAAACATGCACTTTAAAATACAACCACCATATCTGGGGGATTTACATTTTGGTACACACTGTTTTGCCACTTTCCGTAACACGTGCATATACTGTAGTTTTATTTTCTGTTTATCCACATTTTCAGTGATTATCTTGTTTTTTGTCTTGATTTTCTAAAATCTATTCTGTTCTGTTTTTTCAAAACTTCCTAACACAAAGTTTCCTACCTGAACTCGCTCCTTCAGGCGTCAGGAGACACATGAAACACAGAGAGAACAGTGGCGTTAGTTTGTGATTGTTTGTGCCGCGACCTTGCTGTGTCATTTCATCCACCAACTGTTCTTAAAGGCCAGGACCAATCCCATTACTGCGCTTCACTGGGTAACTGTCTGGCAGCAAGCATTTTGGTTTGTTAGAGGAACTTAAAGGTCAAGTGCTAATGAGAGACTTCCAGGAAAACCAGTATTCCTTTTGTGCATGGCTTGGGCCATAAAATGATCTCTGTAGGCATTCCTGGCTTCCTCTTTTTACAAACTCGAGTGCAGAAACACGTGTATGATAATTCATTCTTATGTGACACAATAAATGTATAAATAAAAATCTTTTGTGTGTACATATGTGTCCACCAATGGTTTTCTTGAGCCAACTTCATTACCTCTTCATGCTCCAAGCTTGTAAGGTCCCACGAATGTTTCAGACACATCTGCCTCCTTTTCCAGTGCTCAAGAAAACATGCAGCTGCAGGACAATATGCACATAGAATAATTTTTAGAAAGAGACAAAAATAAATCTGACTATTTTGTCATTTACATCAAGCAAACAGAACGTGAAGCTTAAAAATATCTCACTGGAATGGTGTTTTCAAAAAGCATTAGAAGACAAATTAATCTCTTAAGTTAGGATAAGAAACAAGCAAACAAAACTGGGTGAATAAAACTTAAAACCTAATTAGAAACTACAGTTTCTTACTTTAAGACATGCTATTTTTATATCATTTATATGGTATATTACATTTTGTCATGTTACAACCACAAACGTCAATGTTTTCTATTACGATTTTATGATAGTACAACACAAGGCAAAGTATGGCCATGGATGGAAAATGAACGTATAGTTTTATTTATTTTATTTTACAAATGAATATTTGAAAAGTGTCGCATGTTCAGTGTTTCTTTACTCCAGAAGTCAATACTCTAGAACCACCATTCACTGACATAAAAACTGCAAACCTTCTATTATAAGGTGTCTATTGCGTCTAATTTATTGTGTCTCTACCAGCTCTGCACTTCCAGAGACAAAAAACATTTTCTCCAGCTCTTCTTTTCCAATTATACTGGGTGGAGAGCTTCTATAAACAGAAAATTTCAAGTCTTGCCACAGATTCTCACCTAGACAGAGGCCTGGATTTACAGACAGTAGCAAGTTTTCACAGAGAGCCTCACGGTCATTGGAGCAAAATTAAACTGATGCAACTAAGGGCATGATGTAACAAAAAAATCTCAACATGGAGACTATATGATGTACACAAGACACTGAACTGAACTACATGCTAAAGTATTGGCATTAAGAAGATAAATTCTCTGCAAAACCTACATTTTGCACAGTATTAATAAATATACAGCTCTGGAAAAAATATGAGACCACTTAAAATGACCAGTTTCTCTGATTTTACTTTTTATAGGTATATGTTTGAGCAAAACGAACATTATTCTTTTATTATATTCAATACTAACAACATGTTAAATTTTGTATTGTCTGCAGAAAATGAGAAATGGTCAAAATAACGTAAAAGATGCACTGCTTTCAGTCTCAGATAATGCAAAGAAAACAAATTCACATTCATTTAGAAACAACAATAATAATGTTTTAACTCAGGAAGAGTTCAGAAATCAATATTTGGTGGAATAACCATGGGTTCAGTGCTGTGTTCTCTTTGTTTTTTCCAGAGCAGTGTATGTACACTACAGTAGTGTTTCACACTGTGCGTCCATGGAGTGGTGAAGAGTAATTAGATTATCCTCTTAACACCTTCTCTCTGGTTTCCAGCCAACATAAAACTAAAGGGAGCCGGCATTTTCTGTCCTGGATGCTTTTCAAATAATGGGCTGTAAAAATTATTCTCGTTCAAATCTCTTTGGTAAACTTGGCCAAACAATGGATTGAAGGTGTGGGAGTCTTCCTGTCTTTGGCTAGTTGAAATGTGTGCTGCTTTTTTAAAACATTCAGAGTGAAGTGTGTAGTTGTTGTATATAGTTACCCCAAAGGGACATGAAGATAGCAAAGAGAACAGTAGCTCCATTGTCGAACAGGTATGAGGCTCGGGCCAATGAGCATACTGAACTCAGACGCCAGTAATCACACACGGCATCACACAGTGGACACATTGTGATGTTCAGGTTGTCATCACATGTCTCCTGACTGAAATATGAGTAGAAGCACATAGCAAAGTTTGTTACTTCTCTCTCTCTCTGATTAGACTGATTAGTTTTGATGAGCATGGATAAGTGTTTGCCTACCTTGGCACATTGGTATCTACGGTAAGTATGCCATACAGGAAGACAATGATGCCCAGCACAGAGGGTGGAATGAGAAGCTGAGTATAAACACCCAGCCAGGCAAAATATAACCCAATTTGCTCTCCAAAGTACTTCCTGCAAACATGGAGACAGAAGATAAATCAGAAGATAAATCAGCTGCCCTCATCAGGATTCATCAGCAGGATCCAACTTATGTTGATAGGAAAAGCTACAAATCATTCTTACAGCCATCCTCAAATAATAAATAAACTTAAAATGTATTAAATATAAATCTAAAAATATCTTCACTGGAATGTAACTGAGCCTATCACGAGGCGTAATTTGTCATTGAGACTTAAATCGTCTTCTTAATATACAGTAATAATCAGGGACATTTAAAAAAATATACGCTTTCTGTAATACTGTAACTGTATTTCATCACAAGCATTCTGCAAACAGCAGTCACAACTAATTGCTTAAAACTAATCGTAGTTTGCTAAAAGATCTTGTCACCTGATCAGGTCAACAGGCTGATATTTGAACATGACTCCATAGTTGGCCCACTCTTCATGAAGCAGCTAAACAACAAAGACATGTATCATACAGGGTTAATGTACTCATTTAGGTCTGGTATAGGTCCAGTTAAAAAAAACAAACAGCTAATGATTGTCTCTTAGTATCCTATTGTAATGTATTAAGAGTGACAATGTATTTTTATCTCGACTGGGTCTAAAAAATATAATCTACCAGTTATCTGCAGACATTTTAAGGAAGGACAATACCACTATTACCACTGTTACACACCTGTCTTTCATTTCGTTGATCTTTTCTTCCTCTCCGTGTGAATGGACCCTAAAGAAAAGGAGGACTACAGTTTTCTCTCATGCATATAATGTAGCAAAGTTTGTTGATCATTAAACACACCATAGTAGGCCTCTGCTTATTCACAATACATTATACACTTAAAACTCCAAATTATTTGTGGATTTTTTTTTTTATTTTTTTTATATTTAAAAGCAAATGCAGTTCGGGTAGCTGAAATACCTAATGACAATAGCTATTTCATATGCTATTGGTTGCCAAAGCAGCCAATCCAGGAGCACCATCATTTTCCTTCCTGCTGATTGACTGTACCCCAAGAATGGAAATAAGGAAAGACTGTAGACGTCAGCTTCTGCAGTAGTCCTAAGGTGTTTTCCTTGTGTGTAGTAATGCACACAAAGGTAAATTAGGTGTTTGAACTACTAAAACAGGCAGTCAAATAGCTAAAATCCACAAGTTTATGTGGATTTTAGCTATTTATGGGCTGTTGTGATCCCTATGCCCAATTGGTCCACTGTTTTTGTAATTAACATTAAAATGGAGGTAACATTTGCTGAGAAACAGCTTCATGTGGAAAAAACAAAACAAAGAAAAGTTGCTTAATTCAGGTTTCAGTTTTACTTACATCATGCAGCGGGAAGGCAGAAATGTAAACACCTCGAGCCAGTAATGAGCTGATGCCTTAAGACACAAAAGCAGAGGAACACAAAATCTGTTTTGAGACCTCTGGGAATAAACAAGGACAACGTATAACATTTCTAAAAATTGTTTTAGGGTGCCTGCACTTGATGCATATGTTGACACAGTCTGACACAATAGCACCTGTTTTGTTGCTGGTTTATGGCCAATAAAATCCACTCACCTGTGGTTTGGCAAGTGCGTGTGCAGGTAGTGCGTGAAATGATCTCAGCAACCTAGAAGCAGACATAGCATTAGTTACATATTTAAAACAAATAAAAAAATTTCCTAGAACTTAGAGGTTATTTTCCACTGACTTTTCCTTAACTTAGCGGACACTGTGTTGCAGCTTACTGGTTAACCTCATGAAACTTTACTAGATAATTTCCAAAGATCACCAGGTCCTTTCATGGAACTTGCCAAATACTTAACAGCACTTTAATTTGACATGCAGCTACTTAACTGATTATTGCTCAAATAAATCTTGTAGAACTCACCGGGTATTTTCGAATACTTTCATGGAACTTTCATAGAAGCTTATCTGGAATTTTGTTAGTTTCTGATAACTAATTTGCTTTCTGAAACCCTTGTGGAACTTGCAAGGAACTGACCCAAGTTCTGTAAAGTACTTGATAAGACCCATGAAAGTTACAGAAAATATCTTGTAAATTCCATGAAAGTAGCTGGCAAGTTGTGGAAATGTTCATTACAAAATTGCCCCCAAAAAGTCCAGAAAGAATTTGGTAACTTCAGAAAAGTTCAGTTAAGTACATAGTCAATTTCATAATAGTACCTTGTTGTTTTATGAAAGGTTCCTGACACAGTAAGTCCCATGAATATTACATAAAACTTACTGTATTACATGAATATTAAGAAAGTACCTTGTATGTTCCTTAAAGATTCCAGGAAAGTTACAAAAACAACAGCAGTCTAAATCCCAGTTTGTGATAGTACCTTGTAGGTTCTAGATAAGTAACAAGTAAGTATGAAAATAGTCCTGGACAAATGCCTTGTAAATACAGGCAAAGTTCTTGATAAGTTCCTGGAAAGTAAAGACTATTACATAAATCTGATATTATGTAGTTCTACAAAATACTCTTAACAGACGACAGTTGAGAGAAATCATCTCATAGACTCACTATTCTGCTCCGTGTTGCGTTGTCAAATAAAGTTGCTGTTGACTTGATGTCGTACCTGCAGGAAATGACAAAATTACAAACATCAGCTATCGGTTGAAGTAGAAATATATATTTAACTTAGATTTGGCATTTGGAAATTGTGCACATTGTGGCAGAGAAAGCAAATAACCATTGAGAGATTTTGATGTTAGCATGTTGTCTAAATCAACATAGTTATATCAAATCACATCT
The DNA here is from genome assembly GCF_001443285.1 of Poecilia latipinna. NCBI lineage: Eukaryota > Metazoa > Chordata > Actinopteri > Cyprinodontiformes > Poeciliidae > Poecilia > Poecilia latipinna. The sequence continues at coordinate 69,323 of NW_015113415.1, read as the reverse complement.
AAGACATCAAGTCATGCGAAGAGCTTGCTCATGTACTCACAGGTGGAGCTTATCTCTGATGAATGAGTGTTTCAGAGTTTTGAAATTGACATGTGACTGCGAGTCTTTGTGGATGTCGTTGTCAGGGACATCAGGCTGAAATGGTCTGTTTAGTTGGGAGATGACAGTATCCCACATTCCAGCAATGCCTGTCCTTTTCCGCAATTCACATTTCTGCTCAAAAGAAACAAATGGAAAAACTTTGATCACTGCCAATCAACTGGATTTCATAGTTCCCTAAAAGGTTGTTTCCAACTACAGTGCCCGATATATTGCCCAATTATATAGCAGTGTATTTATATCGCGAAGGACTGTTTAGGCTGCCAGAATTGTTGGCTAATATATTCCAATTGTTATGAAGTTGCATTTTAAATTCTGACTGAATATTTATCCCGTGGGACAGATTATATTTTTCCAAGTCAGAATACTGTCTTTCTCAGATGAATCACATTTTAGCAAGCTGCAAGGTGTTGCTCCCTTTTCCTCGCAGTGGTCAAAATATTGTGGCTGATCAGTCTATATAACTCTTCCTCAAAGTGAGGCTCTGCAAATGGCCAAAAAGTGCTGAATAAACCTGATATTTTCACCATTAGCAGAGGAAAACAGACTTACCTTTTTCACAGCTACCTTGATCTTCTGTAACTCTGCCTCACGACTGAGAATTGACCATGGGATGTGCAGTCGAATGAAGCTGATGCCATTTAACTTCTACACATTAAGGCACACATGAAAATGGGGTAAAAACAAATGTGAAAAGCCATGTTGACCCATAACGAACTTAATTCAGTACCAAAAAAACATTGCTTTTGTCAAGTCATCATAACAAATCTGACGTTTTGACAGTTTGTTGATCTGGAATAAATAACAATGCCAAGACGGAGAAACATCAAGAATAACCTGAAAGAGTGGATTGTATCTTTCCATTAATCTGGAAAACAATTTGAAGTCAATCTTTCTCAGTAAGATAGATTATTCACGAGTGACAAAACATTGAGAAGAGCTGCCAGTCTTTGCACTACTGAATGTTCCCGCAAATTTGTCCAAAGGTCAAATCCAGCAATGCTCAAAGAAATAACAAAACTTGTATATCTCAATTGCACACTTTATGGAGCTCAGGTAGGATGTAGATCTGCAAATTTGCAGTCGAGATAGCTGCAAGACTTCTTGAAGATCATTCTTTGGACACCTGAATCCAAAGTTATGATATCTAACAATAACAAGCTCTGTTATTTTTTGAAAAAATAAAAAATTAAAAATTAAAAATTAATAATAATAATAATAATAATAATAAAATAAAATAAAATAAAATAAAAACTGATTATCAGCGCAAATACTTTATATCCACTGTGAAGCATGCAGGAAAGAAATGAATTAGGCTTCTTTGCAGTTGTAGGTTTTGGGTACAGTCATTAAGTCTAACATTTCAAGCTAAAAGTCAATTGCAGCAGCAAATCTAAAACAGAGTGGCCAGAAAATAATGAAGGAATTGAGATGGCTTAGTTAAAAACCCAGACTTCAAAATATACACTATTTTCACAAAGGACATGTTTAGATAGATTTTTTCTATAACAAACAGGAATCCTAAAGAAACCCTCAAATGTAACTTTCGTCCAGCAAACACACTTCTCAATAGTGAATGACTCTCTAAGAAGGTCTTGTAATCCAGCCCTTGGCTCAAGATGCTTACAGTGTTTTTAATCTGCAACCAAAACAGCAGCTGATTTAACGCATGAGCAAATGGTGTGCAGAGACTGACACATAAATCACAAACTTTCCTTCAGACGTTGCAACACAGAGGAAAACAGCATTCACATAAACATGCTGGAAAATACAAGAAAACAATATGCACCAAGATGGTCTGTTATCAGTGTAAGGATATGTTGGTTACCTACTTCTTTGTCACGTTCAATCTGTAGTCCGGCCTCCAGCAGACCCGCTTCAAACTCCTCCCTCATCAGAGCTTTCTCCTCCTCAGTAAGCTTTGAGTCTTCCGCATCCCCTGCTGCACCACCTGCCTCCCCAGATTCTGCTTCTGCTTCCAGTCGAATCGGTAGAATTATTGGCAAATTTCCATTGGAAGAAATGGACAGTCGCTTACAGCTACGCCTCTTTTTGTATTTGTAACAAAGTATGTAGTCCACTTTTCTCTTGCCGTCAGCAAAAAAAAGTCCAGGTCCAAGATCAATGCCAGACTCCTAACAAACAAACAAGCACATATTTACATTATGATTACTAAAGCATGTAACCTAGAAATAGGAAAAAAAGAAAAAGAAAAGTGAAACCATTTTTTAAAAGGAAAGACAATCTGTTAAAGATTTATCCTCAGCAGTAATCTTACCGGTGGCGGGGGCTCACTGCTGTCAGGGAGGTTGACAGGTCCTCCATTGGCGGCATCAAGTCCAAACCCAGACAGAGATCGCGCCAGTGACACAAGCTTTGCTGAGTGAAAGGATGATGACTCACTCATTGCTTTGGTGAAGGATATATGCCCTTTTCCGTTTCATCCCTCTGTAGGAAAGAAAAAAGCTTTTTGTTTTTCTTTGACCTTTAAAGAGTCTTTAGTGGTATTAAAACTGTCCACACCTTTTATTATTGCTGAAAAATATATTTTTTAGTCATATTTTTACTTTTGCAGATGAGCTTGAAGTCTATTAGGTTGGAAGTCCTCCTTGCCAACACCTTAATCTTAAGCTCCCCCACAAGTTCTCTGTCAGATTCAGTTCAGAGTTGGGCCACTTCAAAACAATAATAATGCTTATTGTAAAAATCTGAATTTATACATTCATTTCACTTTTTGTCAGGCTCTCAACATCTTATGACCCTCCCAAAATGAAAGCACAGGTGGCCTCAAACCAAATTAAGGCCCTTAATGACACTGACTGAAGTCCAACAACCATAAAGTAGCACTAGTAATAAAAGGATAGCAAAAACAAACAAAAAATCTAATTTGAAAGCCACTGATCCTCACATACCACAAACCTGTCCATTTAAACATTGTAAAGGAACACCAAAGGGAAACGCCATTCTCGTGTGAGAAAAACATGTTATCTGGACATATTAGAGCCATGACAAGGTTAAACTGTTATATATGTGTTCTACACATCCTCCAGTGGAAAAATAAAGCTTTAGGATGTCCAGAGCTGCTGAAATGTGTCTGGTTGTGAGGGGAAGATTTAAGTGACCATCCCTCTCAATTGAGGGTCTTCGCCTGTGGAATAACGAGTGTCCTTAAAAAAAAAAAGTCTTCTGCTCACAAATTCTCTCAGATAAATACATTTTCCAAGAGAATAACTTGGAAGATGTTATACTCTTGAAGAGGATCCCTTCTTTTGGATAATCTTGTAAGAATGACCTGATCTAAATTCCTTCACCCCAAAAAAGGGAATCAGTCTTCAAAAGGGTAGCAGTCTTTTCCCACACTGTCCAGTGTCAACGGTGTAGATACTGCACCATCTACACTAGCCTACTAGAAACATTCAAATTAAGCATACCTAAACCAATATTTGAAATAATAAACAAGAGCTATGTAGCTACTCAATATGGAGCACATTTTTGGATCCTTTTCATTCTGGTTTAGGATTTACAAAGCTATGTTCTTGGTTAACAGTTTCAGTGATGATATTGGGTTTCATTTCTTTCTGGAAAAAAAAAAAAAACAATAGAAAGCAAAAATCACCATTGAAGGTTTTATGACACAATACACAGTGGTAGTCTGTTTAGGCAGCCATAAAAACTAAAGCAAATTTAATCTGTCCTGTCCATGTCTTTCACTAATTGGAAGCCGCAGAGTCAGATTAAGCAGTGCAGCAGAGTGAAACCCAGACAGCACAGCTTCAATCTGCCGGGGTAATTTGGTCAGTGGGCTCATTCTGCAAAGAATAAAATACGCTCAGAAATTCTTAAGCATTACACCATGAGAAGCAGATGGAAATCCCTAGATTTAGTTCTACCAAAAGAAACCATTAAGCATGGTTCAACGTGGCGCACAAAAAAGACTAAAATTCCCAGTTTCTCAAATATTTTTAAAGATCCGACTTACTGTAACACTAGACATATCTTAGTGTTTGAATGACAGTGTATTCTAATTCAGAGTAGAAATTCAGTATATTTTCTTTTATCAATTATTTAAAGACTTTTACAGTCTAATCACATTGTGCAACATGATGATCAAAATAGAGTGTGATGTATTAATAAGACTAGAAGGGATGAACCAATCAATGAGCCATTTTTGTTGAAAAACTTGAATTGGTAAAGCACTGAAAAATATGCATTTCTGTACTCCTGTTTATCATTTTATAATAAAAAAAAACTCCAACCATTTTCACTTTATAAGAGATTCGTCAAAATATAATTAACTTTTTTCAATCTTTTTGGAGATATCAATTAAGGATTATGGCTACTTGCTTTGGTGCATTAACGGGGACTATCTTGTAAGTAATTTGTTTTTGTTGAACTCGAAAGTGCATGGCCTATCAAATAACCTGCAACACATTTATTTTCTCTTTTATATCTTTAATTGTTTAGGGGTAAAAAATGGTTATGTCAAAATCGGTATTGATCAGTAAAAATCTGATCGGTGTATCTCTAAAGACTTGCCTTAACATAGTGGTTTTGCATATTTCACATCACAAAATGAGATTATTTTAAACGTCTTTTAACGGTGAAGTGATTTTTTAAACAATGTTAACACAAATACATGTTGTCCGTAGGTGTGTTGGAACTGAAACCAAAAAATTCCACAAACTCAAAGGTAGAATTTTCAGTCAAAAATGATGAATTCTGCAGAGACACTTACTTAAAATAATTGATGGTGAGAAGAGGCTACAATCTGAAAATACTCAGTACTCCACACACATAATGGTCCCAGGCCAGGCCTGAACATAATCTGTCCGTCCTTTTGAGAAACCAGGGAAAGCTGTGAGACATGTAAACACAACAACAATCAACCAAACTGCATGTTGACAGTAAGCACACTGCTTTACCTGTCAATCCTTCTACAGATGTGCACCAATTTACCTCATAATCTCAGTTAACCAAGCATTAGGAAGCGCAGTGCCAAGATGCAAGTGGAGATTATTTATCCCTTCACACTCAACCCTTTACACCTCAACACACTGAGATTTTTTTTTTTTATTATTTCCTTTATTTAACCAGGTAAACCCCATTGAGATCTAGTCTCAAGGGGGACCTGGGCAGAAGTCTGCAGTACACAGCAACCTGGTTACAAAACAAAATTGATTAATACTACATGTACACAATTATAAAACAGATTTAAACAATTTAAAAACAGTAACACTGTTTAAAAGATTCTCGTTGCCTGTTTTTAAGAATCGCTCGAAATAAATCCAGTGAAATCAAATCTGACATCTTGATTTCAGACTGAAGCTGATTCCAGGCTGAAGGAGCCATCACACTGAAAGCTTGCTTTCCTTTTTCAGTTCGGCAGTGTGGAACATGCAAAAGAAAAATGTTGTTGGAACGTAAAGAATGGGAACTAACAGATCTATGTAAAAGAGAGTTTAAATATGCTGGAGCCAATCCGAGTAGAGATTTATAGATCAGGATCATCAAGTGATTGTTTCTCCGTACGCTTAAAGGAGGCCATTCAGCTTCTGCATACAGCTTACAATGATGTAAGATGGCTGCAGTAGGGATTTTACACCTGACTGCTTGTGATTCGGTCTGTTTCAACTCGTGTTGTTGAGACCCAATGTTAGCATTCAGACTCTTAGGTGGGAGAAGATCATGCATTCATTCATTTTCCTTCACAAGGAGTCCAAAGGAGGCTGTGGATATGACTGCTTTAGCTTCCAGTAGACACAAAGGACTGGGGGGTATTTTTTGGCAAAATATCTTTTTTTTTTTTTGCTTTGTTTTAGTTTTAATTTTGTTCTTTAATTTATTTACTTCTAATAATTTGGCATGCAGTATCTTTGTGAACTGCAGTTTTGTATTGATACTGTCCTACTGTTTATTTAAGTAATTTATGCTATTTTTATTCTGCCAGGTAGAATGCTTTTTTTTTGCGTACTGTTGCTTTATATTCTTAATAAACCATGTTTTGTGCCCATAGAATTTAAAATTCATTCAATTATGAGTTAATTTGATCAAAAGTATTATTTTGACCACCTGGTAGGAGGAGAGAGAGAGAGAGAGAGAGAGAGAGAGAGAGAGAGAGAGAGAGAGAGAGAGAGAGAGAGAGAGATGTGTGTTTAACCCGTCTGCCACACACTCCTTCATGGAGAGCAGAGGTGATTGACCCAGAAAATATGATACAATTATTTCAGTCATTGATGCTCTTATTGCTTGTAGGACTGATAACACTGATGATGTTATCAGATCATGTTATCATCATGTTACATTAAATTCTTAAGAAAAAAATGTCATGCTAAATTTACTTTTTTTTTCCAGATTGTATACTCCTTTTAGGTTTACATCCCAAGGAAAATTTTCTTAAAAGGTGAGATTTGTTATAACAAAGACCTATGTTAGTGCTAACTTGGTAATTGCTGATGCTTTTGTCTCAGCTGCACAACTGTCTCAGAGTAACAATTCATGTCAGTTGTAGATGTTTACATGAACACCGGTCTGAGTACTTGTCCTTCCTATGTTTTTATTTATTTTTTTTTTGTCATTAAATGTTAAACTTCACATTGATTCTAAAATTTGTGATAGTTTTAGCTGTATGTGGGACCCAAAATTATTTTTTTGAGGTGCCCATAAATCAGTGGTCTGCCCCTGCTGCGATCCTCCTGACCTTTTTTTTTTTTTTAAACACTTCTAATGTTTCTTATTTTAGCTTTTTAGTGTTTAAAAGGTTCACATTGTGTTCAGTTTTTTTTTTTTTTTGTTCAAATTTTATTCTGCCCCTGTTCATTTTGGAGAAGACACTCAGAAGAGTGCGCCACTGCGTGTGCGCCTCAATGCGAGGCTTAAAAGCTTGTAAGCCTGCAGTCAGTGCAATCACAGAGGCTGGACTGCACCCTCTCACTGACAAACATGAACTGCATCACCAATTCAAAGCAGATTACATATTCTATTTAAAATATATTAGTATATATCATTTCATTATGCTATATCAATCATACTAAAACATTTATGTAGAGTTTGATAGAAACTACATTCACTTTTAGATTAGGTTTTTGAGAAGGTTGATAAAATAACAGTTAGCCCTACGCTCCACATTACATAATTTCCACCTTGGCTAATTAACCCCAAGGTAGATGTTTCGCACTGCTTGTCAGGCTATGTGATTAATTAAAAGCAACAGTTGTACGCACACATGGTTGGATGGAAAAAAAAAAAAAAAAAGAAAAAGAAAAAACACCCTTAGCACTCCGTTACTCCGAAGGAGCATTTAGTAAACATTATAAACCCTGGATTCGTTTTATTTATCCCTCTAAGTAAAGATTTGTCATATTAAAGAAAAATATGTGTAAGATGACACTGCCAGAGCACCATAGAACGTATGAACTCCAAAAGATGCAAAGGGAAATTTTAAGCGCACCTAATACCAAAAGAAAGTAAACAGAAAACTCACCAGTATCCACGCGAAAACAGTTGTTTGTTGGGGGGATAAATGTTAAGACATGACACCGCCCGAAGCGTTGAGATGGTGGACAATCCGCGCGCGCTCTCGCAACCACTGGCTTATTGCGCGCGAACAGGGCGGCTAATTCCCCGAGCAGTCCACGCAGAGAAGGAGGAAGGTGTGGGGCATATTACTGAGCCATGATGTGTGTGTGTGAAGCAGCAGGGAACGAAGAGCTTACAGGTGATCAGACTCTACCTCCGCTTCCATATCTATCTATCTATCTATCTATCTATCTATCTATCTATCTATCTATCTATCTATCTATCTATCAACTATTTTTACACCCCCTTTTAACCAAAAGGTCAGCAGTTATTCTTCTACTCCATTTAAGAAGGATAAAGAGAGGGGTACATTTGACTATTCCAACACAAGCCCACATCATTATCCATGCTTTAATGGCGTAACAGTGGCCAGGAGTTGTTTTTCTACAGCCAGACTTTATTAGACTCATCTGTTTAAAGCATAGGGTTCAAGTCAAAGTCCTAGTAGGGCTCACCAAAACTCTGCAAGTCCACATTTGTGATGGTATGGCCAACAAAGCTTTTGTTATGGCAACTGGTTCCCATTTGCTGTACTTTTCTAAATATTTCAGTGAGAGATAACACCACTATAACATTTATTTTAAAGACATTTACATTACTTCAACAGGGTATCTATTAAATGTGGGTGGAATGTATAAGTACAGTATATTTGAATGAAAAAAAACTTCATTTTAAAGATTGCAGTAAGCCTTTACCACTTCTGTGTTGGGATGTTTATTTGACTAAAATAAAATCATCTTAAATAAAAACAATGCTAGACACAGCACTGCACAGTAGCTTAGTTGGTAGCACTGTCCTGGTCGGCAATATTAGCTTCTTTCTGCATGAAGTTTGCATGTTCTCCCATTCCATGTGTAGACTTCGTCCCAAAGATACAAAAACGTAGCTGCATGATTACTCTGAATTTTTCTTGGGTTTGAATCTTGCATGCATATTGTTTTTTCCTCTGTGTCTCTCTGTCCCCTTGTGATGGAATAGCAACCAATCCAGAGTGTACAAAGTCTATTGCCCAATGACCCTTGCAGATTGTCACTATAACCCCCGCAATCCTGCAAGGACAAGCAGGTAAAGACAATGGATGGATATTGGTTGGAATATCAGGCACTTCTAAGGTATGTAATCTTAGAAGAACTCTCAGCATCAACTTTTACAAACATATTTAAAAAAAATGAACAGTGCAACAAGCTACGCTTGCGGAAACTGTGAGGTTTGTTTTATTGTTATAGTATTTGTGTTTCTCGATGGGTACATTTTGCTTGGTTACACACAAAGCATCTACATTGAGCAAACTGTTATTGTCTCTCTAGTTGCAATGTTTGGACACACAGTCACATGTAGTTACAGACTGGACAGTGTGGTGGCTGCGTGTGCCATTGGCGCACAAGACGGGCACACTGAGAGGCTCTGTCTTCATGGCGGCACAACACACGCACTCCTGCTCTACGGCAGCACTCTGCAGGGAGTACATAGACTTGCTGCGACATTTGCCCTGAAAGACAGACAGACAGATAAACAGGATTGACTCATGCATAAGCACCACGGGCCAGACTGAACAGGTGGGAGGGCGAAGGAAAAAAAAAAATACATTTTTACTTTAAAGGCCAAACCAAGGGCAGAATGTTAAATCTGTCTATGCTGCCTCACCTCACAGTAGTGCAGTTCAATCTGTTGCTCTGATTGGCAGTCATCCACTTTGACATAGTTGAGTGTTCCCGCCGTCCTGCGGCACTCTGGCTCATTACCTGTGCGCATGCATTTGTTTTTTTGTTTTTTTTTGTTTTTTTTAAATTCGATCATTCAAATTTTCTCATTGTAATACCGTCTTGAAAAGGAATCACTTACAAGTCTCACAGCAGGTTTTACCAATTTGGCTGACTTTGCCCTGTCAAAAACAAAACACAAGTAAAACATCTGAATATAACTTAGTGTTGAGAAAGGAAGAGTAACTGTATGAAGATAATAAAAGGTCAGGGAGCTGTACCCCTCCATCAAGGCAGGCTTGGCGGTTAAAAGGAGGGCAGGTGGTCTGTTTGGTCTCCAGGACAAGATCTCCTCTGCTGTTCACACCGCAAGCATACAAGTAACAGCCATCCTCCTGGGTTGAGTTGACCTGATCAGTTTAACACAGATGCATATAAGATCAGGTGTTTTGATTCATGTCCTTTCCTATTAACACTCCATGTGTTTGTTACCTACACATTTAAGGATGTTTTATTTCTTTAAATGTATGTGAAGAATGTAGAACATTAATAGGGGTTTAACTACTTTTAGTTGCAATGTGGTTTTGGTGGAAGTTGTAAAACTGACGCAGGCAGTAGTTAATGACAAGGAGCTGAACTTTAGAAGTCAGTAAACATAAATTAAATAAAGAGCACAATTCTGCAGGGCAGAAGAAATGTGCACAACCAATTGTGAAGCTGAGATATCGAGCTCTGGGTATAAAAATTTAGCACATCATAATGGACACACGACTACAGCACTGTAATAAATTTTAAGCCCTTTAACTTAGAAACAAAAGTCCAAAAGCTGCCTTTGAAATATGAGTGAATTCAACTTTCAGACATGAGTTAAATCCATGCTGACAAGCTTAAAATAGTCAGGAGAACAGCTTACAACTACAAGTTCAACTTTGGAAAACACATAAACCTATGTTATGTGTAAACTTGTTAATGCAAATTGAGTTGGAGAGATTAAGTAGGTGCATTTAACCTATGGGGACAGTCAGTTTTACTGTGAATTATCTCTCTTTCATTCTCCTCTTCGACTTGTTTTTCCAGGTGTGAGAGACAACGAAGTGGGGAAAAACATCCAAATTGAAAATGTGTTAAATCAAAAGCCTTTAACAAACAAAACTTTATCTCAACACTTTTTTGTTTATTATATACTATGTAGCACATGTATCGACATTGTCTTCTCCATATAATACCCACTTGCACACTGGTAAGTTTTCCATCTGGCTTCTGTATGAAGCAGGCAGTGGCAACACAGCGCCCACAGCAACTGTCTCCCTCCTTCTGCATTGCGTATCCCTTGAAAAAAAAAAAAAAAAGAAATGGTTGGAAGTTATTTTAAGGACGTCACACGGCAATTTGTGTAACTTAAAAAAAAAAAGATAGATCTTTGATTTATTTTCTGCCAATATATCATGATCTGAGTGAATCATAAAACAACGTTAAGGGCAGCCTCTGTTTAATGATGAGCAGAGAGGAAATGTAGTCAGAGCCTAAGAGCACCTCTTATGAAAGCGATGGACATTTGAGTTTATTAATAAGTTATGTAGAGGACGGGAAAGAGCGATGGTCAAAATGGAAAATGATGACATAAGGAGTTACCCTGGGGCATGAAGGACAGCTGGTTCGCTTGCATGACAGTTTGTATTTCTTCACTGCTCCGTTCTCCACTGTGCACTCACAGTGTGTACACAAATCCACCATCACTCTTTCGCCTGCCTTCATGAATACACATACAGTATTTAAAACCGGAGTACATAAAGCACTGTCCACACTTTATTGCTGTGGATGACTTACCCCTATCACAGTGTGATTGAGAACACAGACATCCATTGGTGCTGGTGAGAGAAGAGCAGAAACACTTTTTTTTTTCCAGTTCTCTGAATATTATGTCAATCTTGTCAATTTATAAGGAGTCCAAGTTACCTAGCTTGATCTTTAAAAGCTATTTAAGAGGTCAAACCAGGATAACTGGTTTTAAGATTGCAGCAATGTAATGGAGACATCTGCAGGACACTTTGTGCAACTGCAATTTAACCAGGCAAGTTTCAGTAAGTTAAATATCTTCAGAAGATATTTAAGATCATTCACATTTTTAACATACATGAATTTAAAATAACTTTAATTAACTTAGCGACGTGAAAATTACAACCACATATATATCTTAAGCAAGATGAAAAAAAAAAAAACAGATAATTTAATGTGCAATTTAATGTGCTTTTACACCCAAAGTGCATACATTTCTGCTTTCTATTAGAAAATCTTAAAGAGAATGTCAGGCTATCAGTTAGGACTTTAGGCTCAAGCAAAACTAAGAGACAATGAGCCAAAGCACACCAGCAAGTACACCTCTGGATAAAAAAAAATTAAGGTTTTATTGTGTTGTTGTTAAAGTCTGAATTCAAATCCTGCTAAGTTGCTGTGAAATGACTTTTAACAGGCCACTAAAGATTTAACACCCTTCAATGTGGCTGAATTTAAAAATAATATCGCAAAGTAGAGTTCCTCCTCAGGAATGACTATTGCCAGTTATCACAACTGCTTGATTGCACATGTGGCTGCCAAGGTTTACACAGGCTCTACTTATGTTAAATTGGCTATTACTTTTTTCACTGCACTGCAATTTAAAATCTAGTATGGGAAAACATGACATTTTAAGTAATTGGAGCCTGCCATAGCAATGCGTACGAGGGCATTGAAATGCCTGCAAAGCAAGGCATCAGAGGGTTCAAGTGAAATATAGCAAAAATAATTTGCCGTTGCAGCTTTGCCTGAACCCTCGGTTTGGACCCGCAATGAATTATCAGATATGGTGGGCTGTGAAGGATAAAATGGACTCATCCTTCAAATCTTTTGAAAAGGAGGACGGATTTGAAGGAATCTTCGAATTCGGACAGGCCTTGTCGCCGCTGTATGACGTAATCGGCCTACAAATTGAATGGCATTTAAAATGTTCTTATTTTTAAATGTCATTCAATTTTAAGACCTTTTTAGCCTCAAACCCTGTTTACATCAGCTACACAAGTCATTCATTTACAGTTTCATAGATGATCAGAGTTATAACTCATTCTTTCTGCCAATGTTTTCCTGTTTGTGCACCAGCATGTGTATGCGTGTGTTTACCACAGTGGCAGCGGGGGCAGCAATCCTGAGTGTCACAGCGAAGCTCACTTCCCAGCGGACAGCTTGTAGTCTCCATGCTGCCACAGCTGACATTTGTTGTAGAGATAAACACCTCGTCTTTCACTTTCTTACACTCATGTTCTACACATTTATCATGTGCAGACAGCCACTTCTCACCCACCTACAGACAGAGAAAGTGAACCAAACCAATCAAAAATATTCTGTGTTATTTTTTTGGGGGGGAAACCACTGATTCTTTTAGGTAGAAAGACAAGGAAGCAAAGTTTTATAAAGTATTTAAACAACCCACATACCCTTCTGAGCTTTCCTCCAATGACTGTGTCCCCTCGCATTGCTCCCTCAGTCTCTGTGCAGCTGGCTGGTGTACATTCTCCACAGCAACTCCCTTTTCTCTGAGTGTATGTAGAGCCCTGAAATTTGTTAAAACATTTTTAGAAAACATTCATTAATGGCGCATATTTTTCACATTTAGTGCTGCCTGACCACAGGACAGTTCCGATTGCAGACAGGTGGGCTGCACTGGGCGACATGGAGCGATGTGTCTCTGTCCTGCAGCTCTGTGCATCGACACTTCTCGCATCCTTCCTCCCACTCGCTGCCCACTGGGTGAACCACTCCACCAACCACACACACCTGGAGACACACATTGGCCACACAGGAAATGAATCTTCCAGCGTGTCCAGGAGTGCCACATTCAGAGAACTCACCTTGTCAGGTTGGCAGAGGATTTCTGTGCAACCGCAGTCATTGGTAAAAGACGATGTGACAAACCCGGTGGGGCAGGATTGGGTGGAGTTCTGGCAGTTGCATGTACATTCAAAGGAGTCACAGCACTTTGTCTTTTTTGTGGACAGCTGGCGGTGGGCTGGACAGTCAGGGGGGTCTTGTTGGGAACACTCTTCCTTTTTGCACACTAGATCAGAGAAAGAGAAGAGTGGCATAAAAAAAAAAAAAAAAAATCACACCTAGAGCGCCATCTGTTTTATGCTTGCATGCGCTCATCAGCCTACCGCACTCGTGAATAGGCTGGCATTCGCCGGGGTTTTTCAGCACCACTGTTTGACCGTCCTCACAGCGAGGGACATCAGGCAGATCACAGCTCACCAGATCACACACTGAGGTCACAAGGTGAGACCGAGGTCAGCAGTTAATACATTAGTCAAAACCACATTATTTATGGGGTATTTCAAAATGAATTCATCATTAAATATCAGTCTAGAAAGGTCTTAGCTATTCATACACTTCACAGAAGAGTTTTGATATTTTCGGGATTCCATTTCTGCTTTCAAAGGTGTATCTGCTCTACTGCTCTTATTTTGAAAAGCTACTGTAACATCCCATGCTGAAATAAAAACATAAACATATTCTTATATACATGACTATCCAAACATACCGCACTCGTACTCAGGGCAGCACTTGGATTCTTTCTTCTCCTGCAGGATCTCACAAGGTCCGCACACTGGAGCTAAACACACACCCATGCTAATTAGAAAAAAGCTGACAAAAGTTTAGCTGATGAAGCAAGTGGAAGTAAAAGTAAATAAGAACCTTTGACATCATTGCATGGTCTGGCAGTGCAGTTGATATGTTGCTGGTCCAAACACATGCAAATCAAACATGGATTGTCATCTGGCACCCAACTCTGCATATGCTGTTTGAACAGAGGGAAAGCATGTTTCCTTTCCATTTAGAAATAAACAGCAGAGGGCAGTATAATCGCATATTTGTGATGCGAGCTTTGCTGTAACTCTACCTTATATTCCAGGACTGCAAAAATATTATGAAAAGATACAATTAGAGTATCATGGGTGAATATTTTGGTCACTACATCAATTGCAATCAAACAAATGTTTGTTAATTGTTACTCCAGAACTCTTCTGTCAGAACACTTATTTGTTTCAATCTTTTCAATCCACCACCACATTCCTTCAAGTTTTGGACAAGAAATGCAGCTATTTTCATCCAACTTGACAATTATGCTTCTCCCTACCTTAGTTTGAGCTTTTCTTTACAACCACAGTATTGCACACATTAAAACAGGGATTCTAATGATTACTAAACATGTTGTTCAGGTCTGATTCTTCTTGGGCTTTCAGTCATATCCTCCATGTCTCACCGCATATGTGTGTCCTTGATGATCCACACACTGTCTGCAGGATTCCGGAGAGACGCATTTTCCATGATGCAAAACCGTCCCTCCAGTGCAGAAGCAGCCTTCAGTAGGTGTCTCCATACATGATGACTCGTTGCGCCGGGTAGTCGACCAGTCGCCTGGCAATACCTGCAGGCTGCCACAGTCCTTCACACATCCTGTCCGACATGCATCATACTCCATAGAGTTTGGACAATGCAGTGCTGCACCGCAGAACAGAAGAAGGAGTTAGGATCCACCTCCAAGAGTTAAGATGTTTGTAGTAAACTAACAGTGACTTACGGCAAAGATGGGGGCTCCTCCAATCCACACACACACCACTTTGTCTACAGAGGCGTGCATAGGCTGATATTAGCTCACACACATCTGACTCGTCACACGCCTGCTCCTCACACTTGATGAGGAAAACCTGGACAGCAATATAGGCGTGGCATTTTTCAAACACCTCAGAGCGTAAGGCTTGACATCCCATCGCCACTCCAGACACGCACACTGCCTTCCGTTTGGGCAAGCACACACCACCATCTGCGGCCACAGTCCAGTCTGAGATGAAGGCCGGCTGGTCGGTGGTTGTGCTGCCGTTACGGAAAGACAGGACATTAACCTTCGCCTCCCCACATGCACCTGTGAGAAAGGTACAGACAACACAGCTCAAAAGTAACACGGCCAAAACCAAAAGGGACAGGAAGACACACTTTTCGCTTCCGATAGTTTGCATAAAGCTGTGAGCGAATGGCTCGCCGGTTCTGTTACCGCAGAGTCCAGCAGTGTGCCCACTGGTTTCCGAACTGAGCAAGGTGATGGTAAACTCATTGCTCTGAGGGGTAAAAGTCAAAACGTAGCCTTGATCTGATTTCAGCTGCAGCATCACTCCTCCGTAGCGCACCACCTCCAGACCAGAATGTCGCCAAGGCAAGGCGAGCTCTTCTTGACCAATCATGGCCTGTTTGTGGAGACAGCAAATAAATAAGAGCTTTTGCATGAAGTGCAAACATTTTGATAAACTACAAAAACTGATTATTTTTCTTGAAGTCAGAATCAATAACAGAGATCGATTCTGTGTTATTGATCTTTTTACCATTTTCTACATAATCATACATTCCTTTGTGTATATTCAACACATAAACCCAAATAAAATAAAGTTTCTGTTTTAACTTGGAAAAATAAAACGAGAAAAAGAGTTGTTCTAACTATTTCAAACACATACTGTACAGGTTTACCGTAATGTCATCCTTCAGCAGCAGTGTGTATGGTCCATGGGTCACCTCCATGGATTTCATGCAGATCTGGCTGTATTTTGCTGAGTCTTGACAAGGTCCAGTGTGAAGTTTGACCTCTGAGCCTTTGCTGTCGCCTTTACTGACGGTTAGAAGTGTATAGGAGCACAATCCCTCTCCTTCCAACCTGAGAGCCAGACCATCGAACCTCACTACATGGTTTGTGGAGCTGCCCATACATATGCCTGTATTCACACAACAAGGGAAAAAGTGAGGGAGGAGTCAAATATATGGTCCATTTTGGCCTAGGATGCTTGCCCTTTTTATTAACAGTTAGCAGGTGGGAAATGATCTGCTTGTTATACGGAGAGGCAAAATATCACAATGCAAGTTATTTATCACACATACAAGGACATTCCCAGCGGCAGCCGCAGGCCTCCTCCACTCTGACAGGGGGCATGTTGTTTCTGCATGCTGGCGGCTCCAGTCTGTCACAGCTGATTTTGTGATTCTGAACCGTCACCGCTCCACTGGGGTGGCACAAGAGAGAATGGCAGCCATCGTCAAGCAGCCACGATTCACCAGGCTGCAACAAACAAGACGTGTGATTACAGAAGTGATTACCAGTAATTGTAAATTGGCTTTGAAAATGATCCGGCCATATTACAAACCTTCCTCTCATTTCCGTTATCATCAACACACACTCCTGGTGGACCAGCTAAAAATAACCAAGCACACATTTTTATTACTGCCTTCAGTTATTACCATAATCTAAAATGGTGACTTATTTTCTACTAAGAAGAGAAAACTGTTCATGCTTCGTGGGCACCTCTGCAGATTCTCTCCATGTAGCTTTTGTCCAGAGTTAAAAACATTCTTAATTGGTCCATGTTGTTTAGATGCAGAGTATTGTCTTGGTTGCCGTGGTGACCAAGTGCACTAAGCTCATTGCTGTCATAGTTTGGTCCAACTCCAATGGGGAACACTGACACACCTGGAAAGTGACTCCAAGCAGTGAGACACCGTCATGTCATGTCAGGAAGATTTTAATTGTTTTAATAGTAGCCAGGTTACCTGCTGCAAGAGCCTCATTAGCTGCCTCTTTAATATCATCACTTGATTTTTCTGTCATCACCATCACGACTACCTTCGGGACACCCACTCTCCCGCCGCTGACAGATGAGATGGATGTCTGCACAGCGAATTTTACAGCTGACCCTGCAAATGGAAGGAACAGTTAGTGTACATCCAGCTTGACCTGTTTCCAGCCACCTCCAAAACCATCAGATGTCAAGCAGTGGTTCCACGAGGAAACCGATGTCCTCATGACAGCATAGAGGTTAATGTTAATTACCCAATGCAGGAGCTGCAGCGGTCCTGGTTGGGATACCTTCCACCCGCTTCAGAAGATCTGATTTGCTTTGATGACTGTTCCACATGAACTCAGCCGTGTTTATGTCTCCATACTGAATTAAACTCACCTGAGTGCCACCTGGCCCTGCGCATGGAAAAATAAAAAAAAACATGGAGACATTTACATAATTAACCTTTTTTTTTGTTTAAACTCAGTACAGTTTGTTCAATCATGACAAATAAATTGAGCAAAATAACTCAATACAGGGATTTAGACTCACAAATTTGAAAACAGGAGATAAAAGGAACAAAATAACAGCATAGTATTCCGTGTGTGTTTATTGTAGATGCTATTCTTGTAAAGTGTAATATTATTTACCCCAGAATGTGTCAATTATAACAAGAACTGTGCATGTATAATTTAAAAAGAAAATCATACCACATGCTAAATATTTCTTTTAATCTGAATGAGGTCCTAAAAAACACAGGGTAGGAATGTTAGGTTGCGTAATTGTACTAATTATTGGCATTCTGGAAACACGTAGCCCTCCATAAGTTTTCAACTAGTGAAAATAGTTGTGAAAGTAATTTCCTTTCACAATTTGTTAAATTTGTGTTATTCAAAATTACATATATACAGTACAATTATTTATTGTTTCTAGAGATTATTTTGCATTTTAAGTAATCGGATGTTTTAAAATGTCTCTAAATAGGACAAACTTTGATAACAGACTGTTATGACGACAGTTATCTCTGCACACACTGAAGGAATGTGTCACACCCACCTATATCAGCATTACTAATGAAAGTCTTGACAAAGGTCTTCATGTCCTCAAACTGCTCTCCGGCCTTTAACAGGAACATGACATCAAGAGGCTTCTTGCATGGCACTGTGTGATGATACATTGTTATATTAATGTGGCTGATAGACCAATACTGGAAAGATACTTGAAAATAAGTCAGTTTATGATAACACCTGTGAGTGGCAGAGTGGAGTGAGTTGGGACGATGAGGGGTGGCAACGTAGGAGAGAGGGGCCTGACTGTGCTCTGTGTGATGCTGACCACACGACGGACTAGAGACGTCAAACGGCTGTAGTCCTCAACCATCATCGGACGCTGAGGGTGGCTGAATTGCACCAAGTCCGTTTCATGCACCTTTGGTCCAACACCGATGGGATACAGACGTGTTTGGACGCTTGTAGTTGGTGGACGTGTCACTGTATCAGTGGGGGGATTTTCAGTCACAAGAAAGACGAGCTGAGGTGGGGCGGGGACATGAGGAGGATGAACTGTAGCCATTTCCTGAAGAGTCATGGTGACAGCTGCTCCGGTGTTGGTCTCGCTTCCTCCTCTCCAGCGAATCTGCCGCAGTCGTTGCAGCAGGTGCTCTCTCTGCTGCCTCAGCTCCCAGCGGCTGATTTCCACAGTGACTGTTACAGAGTACTGGATCACTGTGATGCGGATAAACTCTTCCTTTTCTGTCAGCTGAGAGATGACTTCCTCCAGGAATACTAGAGACTTATTGAAGTTGGCCTCACCAACAGTATCAGAACCTTCTATGATGAATGTCACATCTGTAGCTGGAGGGTGGTATGGTGGAATCGTGGTGGCAGGAGACAGACCAGAGGGTGCAGTGGATGCCAGAGTGCTGGGTACATGTTGTGCAGGTGTTGTTTTCACATAAGACGCACGGGAAGTGGTGGGAGAGGCCTGACGGGCTTTATTTGGTGTAGGTTTTGGCATCTCTGGCTCCATCCCCAAGGTGCAAAGGTAATCCGTTACCTCCAACAGACGATCGGACAGTTCGCCTGTGCTGCTCAGCACATAGGCCCTGTTGTCTGGGTTGGCCTTGGTGATGTCATTAACCTGACCCATGTTGACACCAGGACCAAGCGCCACTGTCAAGGTGGTGATGGCTTTCTTACGGAGCATCTTCACGATAGCACGGACGGGACGAGGGTTACCACTAGCGGTCAGGATGATTGCTACACGGCCAGCATTGTCACGCTTGTTCTTGTCATAGATGTTAATGGCGAGATACTTGACAGCTTCGTCCAAGAACGCTGCATCTCCCCCTGTGTAATGAAGCTCGCGCACAGTCTTCTTAAACAGCCACTTCTGAACCTGTAGGTATCAAAAAGCGTAAGAAACAAGCATGAGCCAACCAGGTCTAAATGTTTTATATGTCAACTATGTTCATATACTGTGCCTTCATATAAAGTCGGGGCATCTCTTGAGGATGTGGTTCCTCTAATGTATTGTGAGAGACTGTGGCTATACTTGTTGCTTGTGCTGCTTTGTCTATCACACCTTTTTCTTCCAAAAAAACATTTCAGATGTTTTTATACAGCCTTCTGTGAACAGCCAGCTTCTTTAGCTATAACCCTAGGTAAATCACTTGACTGTGCACAGGCTTCCATAACCATCAAACCATAACTATCAAAATGGATAGCAATAGACACTTGTGAGTAAAATCTACAAGCTTTATGTTTTGACTTGAACTACTGGACTAAATACAACTTTTCTCTGATATTTTAATTTGAGAAGATTCATCCATATTAGTTGGAAACATAACTCTTAACATATTAACAATTTAAATTGATTCTAACACAACCTTTATTTGTTGGCTTTCCGATTTTGGGTTACAAGTTAATCTTTTTAACATGTTGATGTGATAATAGTTAGCTATGCCAGTAGGTTTAAAAATGTAGCTATTCTGCTTTTGTTTTATTCTGTTATACTGATTCTTAACAACACTTTGAGATGGTCTGTTCGACTTCAGTTACTTCAGAAGTCTTTTGCTTTAGTTTCAGTTTCTGCAAATCAGTATCTTTTTGTACTTCTTCAAGATTTTTTGCTCTATCAGTATTTTTACTGTTTTGTACTTTTCAAATTATTCTGCTTCCTTTTATTCCATCTGCAACTTTCATCTTACAAAGTTGCTAATAACACTAGCAAAATTTTTTTTAATTTTTTTGAGTTATAATTTGATGCAATTATACAACACTGCCTTTTTATTATTCCTAAAGCCATCAGTGATTAATTTGTATAAGGTCACGCATGGGCAACATTTGCTACCGTACCTGCAGGTCATACGTTTTAACTCCAGAGTGGTAGAGCAGCACTGTGGCTCTAGTGTGAGCTGAGCCCATACGGAAACGTTCAACCACGCCGAGTATGAATTCCTTGGTGGCCTGAAATTCCTCTTCAGTCAGTGCTTCTGACCCATCCAGTAAGAAAGCCAGATCCATTGCACGGTCACACATGCTCTCAGGCATCAAGGTGGTGAAAGGCATCGTAGTAAAAGTGCCGTAACTCGGTGTTGGTGTGGGAGTGGACAACATTTTGAGGTAGGTGCAGTCTTCACAGCTGAGAGTGTTGTTCTCACAGTGGCTTTTATAGGAAAAAACAAAACAAAACAATAGATTGACTTTAAATTAAGCACACTTTGGTTCCATTTTATAAAACTATTTGCTATTCTCTACATTACCATATTTTGCAGTGTGTCGGGTCGTCATGATTCAGGATAACCTTGTTTCCATGGGATATCCTCTGACCCTCGTGGATACAAACCTGACACTGCGAGGGATCTACGCATTGCATTGCCACCTCGTCAAGAATTTGACCTACACAGATTAAGTTTAGACTGACACTAAATCACACTATCAATATCGTTGTATGTTTGACTGTAAAATAGTTGTATGTTGTGTCTTGGAACCTGGTGGGCAGTAAGCATGGCAGCCTTCCACACATGTCAGTGAACAGTGGAGGGGATCAGGATGCTGGCAGGTAATTGGACAGGCAGGTCCGCAGGTGTTATACCTCCACTGGCACAACTCCTCCCCTGTACCTGCGAGCTTGGGGTTCAGCTCTTCACAGCTCATAGCTAGGAGTTAGTGAAACAACTTTAGTTAAACAACTTCATTTTAGTGACCTAGTCAAAAAGATAATATTCTAAATTTGATGTTCTAGTCTAGATAGTCAAAACAAACTTTGATATATATGTTTTGCAGATTGATTGAAAAAAAAAAAAAAAAAAAAAAAAAAAAAAACATATACAAATGCGATTAGATTAACAAAGACGACGCAAATAAAAAGTAGTAGAAATAAACAGAAAAAAAAAAAAATGTCAGAAAGATCCTATTCAGCTTCAGCTTATCCAATCTCTTCCCAGCTGAAAAAAAAATTGAGGACAGGTATTATCAGTTCGATATGATCACTCACGGCAAAGTTCATTGGATCTCCACATGACAGACACTCCCTTTTCTGAACAAGCCTGCGCGTAAGCAGCAATGGCATCACAGAAACATGCACAATCCCCCACAGATGAGCATGAGCATGCTGCCTCAACACACATCTCTACATACGCCTCTGCATCCACCTGGAGGGAACAGAATGAACATTAGAGGAATCAATGACGTGTCAATGAGCAACTTTGGAGCTATTACTTTTACATACCTGGCTGTTGCATTCTTTGAAGAGCGGACCAGTAATCACACGACATGATTGCTCCACTGTAACCAACTTTACAATGTTGTCACTGCAAGGAGCTGGCATCTGAATATCGAAAAGGAGACATACATCAGCAGCATGTATTGCTTTGTTTATTAATTGTATTCATTGACTGGTAGAAGGGAATACTTGAAGTTTTGCAATGTAACAGCAAGTATCTTGAGAAGCTTAGTATGCTCATTTGCTTTCAACCAGAAAGCATACACCTTTAGGTTAATTTAGATGGATTGTAAATCATTGAGTTATTAACATACAGACTGTACATGTGCAGAAATAGTGTAAAACCCCTCAATATTACCTCAGTTACATCAGCACAGCTGGGAATGACTTTCCAGGAATTGCCAAAGTGTGAGGCATCCATCTCCAGCTGGTTGTTACTGCTCATCAAATCATTGTTGACATTTCCGTCAAAATTCCCGCACAAACCACAGACCCGGCCCTTCACATGACAAAGTAATCATGACAAAGAAAATTGCATTATTTAAACAGATGTGAGTAAATCAGTTCAAACTGGATTTAGACTAACGCAGTAGTACCCTGTAGGAAGCTGAGATGTGAACAAGGAGGCGAGTTCCTCTGTCCCAGCTGAGGGAGATGTGTTTCCCCAACATGACGGTATAAAACTGACCAGATCTGACAATCTCCACTTGGGAACTTTGCAGCACAGGCCTCTTCATCGTCACCTGGATGGATTCATGTAGGACACACAGAGGTCATGTCTTAAGTATCTTGGCTAGGATATTTGCAAAGGGCTGATGTTATGAGTAAATATATTGAAAAGTAACCAAATGGTTTTATATAATGAGGTGGATATGAATGTAGTGGGTTTTGCCTTGCCAAAATGCTCATACCTGTAGAACAAAAAAGTGTGATAAAAACATGCCACTTTTTAATCATTAAAAGCACATAATCACTTGTATTTTACTGGGACTGTTTTGTAGTGGAACAACTTAAAGTGACACTAAACTGTGTAGCGAAAATAAAATGGTACATATGGTACAAGCCACAACCTAGCTTTTAAGCTCATACGCAAAATGGAATATGTGGCCAAAAACTAGCATTGCACATCACCTTGAACGCACCATCTACACAGTGAAACATGGTTTTCTAAGTGACTCCAAATAGACCCCCCCTGTGGTTTAAGAAAGCTCTACTTTACATTGGTCAATCACTTTAAATCTACATGTAATGTGATTAAATGTGAAAAGGTGTGCGAGTTCTGAATACTTCTGCAAAACATTGCATGAGATTCTAGACAAAAATAAACTTGTTTGCTTCAAAATTTAAGGAAAATATAAATGAAGAAAATGTTTATATGTAATAATAATACTAATAACCTTTATTTACCCAGGTTTCTCCCATTGAGATCAAAAGATCGCTTTTACAAGAGAGACTTGGCCAAGACAGGGAGCATACAGAGAGAGGGAAAGAAAAGACATAATTTGGCTTTTTTTCCAGGTCACAGTTAATGCCACCCTAAATAATGCTATATATAAGTAGAATTAACAGTTTGGACTGCTTGTGTGTTACCTCTCCATCCTGCATTGCAATCAAGCCGCCGTGGTAGAAGATAGTGACAGCTTTTGCACAGCGATCCCCGACAATTCCACACGCTTCATTCTCCACCAGCACTCTGAAGGAGCCTTCGTCTGCGTGACACATATCCTTTTCATAGGATAAGTGGAGAAAACACACTAATCAATACAAATTTACTAAGAACCAGCCTACACAGCAATCTGGAGTGGGACTCTCTGCAGATCTGTTTGCGTTATACCTGAACCAGGACATACTGGCATAGGCCAGGAAAGGAGTACTTAAGGCCATCGAATGAGATGTAATGCCCCTCCCCCACGGTGCGACACACACCATCACACAGCTTCTGTGTGCAGCGCCACTTCCTGTTCTCACACACACTGGAAAACATGAGAAACATGTCAAGCAAACTGCTTAAGGCTCTCCTTGTCATTTACCAACCGTCATTTTACCAGGTGTTGCAGTCAACGGTGATACTCCGTCCTGCTGTGTACGGCCTGTTGTTATGGTAACAGGGACACTGCTCTGGTTGGATGCAGTCTCTGCGATGGCGTACCTGAAATCAATCCGTCAGTCAATCTCTTTGCTCAGTTTAAGTGTTTAACAAACAAAAAGCAAGCACACCACACTTACTGTGCCGGGTGGACAGAGGCAGCCAGGGATGCAGGCAAGACTCATACACGGCAGGTCCAAATTCTGGCAGGTTCTGGCACACTCCAGCCCCCTTTCACCTGAACTACACTCTGCATGAACCAGTGGAGGAGGGCACTGGACTGAACGTCGCTCTGAAAACAAAAGTTCATTATTTAGACCAAATAATACTCAACTTTTGTTGTGTCATGAGAAAAAATAAGAGTGACGCCCAAAAACATTTTGACTAATAGAGAAGTGCATAACTATAAGTAGCAAAAACTGAAGGAATATAAGATGGCACCTCTTGATGGCACTGTGTCATCATCATAGAAGAGGTCAGAAAGAAATGATGTCATCTCTGTGGAGCTGCACCGCATGGCCCCATTCTCACAGTAGCTGCAGGGTCAAATATAAACACCAATTATGATAATGCAACAGAATCATGCATCTTCTCAGACCATTTTCTGCAACTGCAGACGGAGTCACATACCAAATGCTGTTGTGATCGGCATAGACGTCACTGGGCTGATACAGCTGTCCATCGTGTAGGCAGGGGCACATGTCCGCAGTCACACACTCACCAGAAGGGCTCAGGTATTTCCCAGCTGGACAGAAACAGCCCTCCTCACACACTCTCTCCCCCTCACAGCCAGGCTCAGCGCCCGAGAGAGAGCGGCACGTTCGCTCACATGTACTTCCACAGGCCTCGTACACCTGACCTCCAGGACACTCCATCTCTGAGAACATCAGATCAAAGGGAAATTTATTATAAATTCTTGGTTAGTTTACTCCCCCCCCCATCTCTTTTTTAACACAGGAGTTTGAACAGTGAAAGTACCATTAAAAGTGTGTTGATTTTTATGTAAAAGTTGTTCACAAATTCATTATATACACTGACTCTTAATGTGTTACAATTTCCTAATCTTGCATGGATGGATGGATGCACATGTGCTGACAGATGCATATTCATTTTTTAAATCAGTCAAACTCCAGAGAAGTTGTAAAAGCTGAGTTACTCAATTGGACGTCTTTTGATCATAGATTGTAAGACAGTTTGAGCCTGTGGTAACTTCTTTTAATCAACTTCTTGACAACATAAACAAATACAGTTGTTGGTGACTAAAGAGAGGAAATATGTGAATAAGCAATGTACTTCAGATGAAGATTCAGCTGTTAAAGACTCCATGAAAATGTGGTTGAAGAACCTATTAGGACCATGCATCCTAATAGGTCAGACCACTTGACTGCAAATAATATTTATTTTTAGAAAAAGGATTTTTGCATCTGCAAAAAGATAAGTCAACTTCAAACACAGAGAGATTAAAATGTATTTTGTGTTTGGGTGGCTTCTAAGAATTAACCAACAGAGATGTTGGTTAACCAATGTTTATGACAGTGTCAAAAACGTTGCTCTTTCAGTTTCATAAAGGATGCACAGCAAGCACTAAATCAAATGTTTGTCTTAGAGACAACCGAGTTCAAAATGCGAGTTACCACAGAGTGAAGGGGATCTCCAGTTGAGCAGCACTCCTTTGGCAGAGCAAGCGGCTGCATAAGCAGACAGAGCCGAGCAGAGGCACTGCTCACCGTCTCCACAGGCGCACACATCATACCGACAAAACCGCTGGAACGGAGCAGGATTCACCAGAAAATGGCACGAGCTGAACACATCTGACATGATCACTGCACACGCCTCTTCTGCGTAGCGCACTGGAAGGGACAGATGAACATATGTTGATATTTGTTATTTTTTAATGAAACGAGATTCAGTGGATGCGCAGATGATACCTCTTTTGGGATTTGTTGCACATGGATCAGTGCCGTACTTGTGAGTGGATTCGCAATCGCCATTGATCCTCCAGGCCTGCCCAAAAGCCTGGGGACTTGCTTCAACCAGCCCAGAACCAGACAAGAAGTCATCACCATGGTTTCCATTGTAGTTCCCACACAGGCCACATGTCTGCCCTGTCCATCGTGGCCCCAGCTGGGAAAGGTTTACAGGATTCAGTACTGTTGGCTGTTTGAAACTCTACATCAGCATTATCACTGAAAACATATTTAATCCAACCTTCAGAAGAACACGACCCCGACCGTCCCAGTCCAATCGAAGATCATCACCAAACTTCACTCGAACCGACTGAGCCGACCTCGCAATATGCAGATGGCCTGTAACATTACATACATAACAAAGTGTAAATGTGAATTCAAAATAAATGTAGTTTTTTCTTTTTTTTTTTTTTTTTTTACTAATGTCACTCCCAAAGCTTGTCCCAGAGTGAAAACATGCGTATGTATCTGACACACGGTGATTGGCTAATAAAAACACAGAATACATACACTTTCTAGTAATTACATAAAAAATGCAAATGTGTGACAAATCAGAATAAAAATCAAAAAATATATATACGCTGAAAAGGTGTGCATGAGTGATATATGACATATTAAATAAATAAATAAAAAAACAGGTTGTATGATTATGATCTGACCTGTAAAAACAAGCTGAAGTACCTGTCTGACAAAATGAGTTAGACTAAAATATCTCAAAAAGCTACACATATAATGTTTTAATAAAATAAAAAAAAAACAGCTGAGAACAAAGTTACCATCTATCACTATAAAGAAAGTTACAAAACCATTTCAAAGGCTCTGGGAGTCAATTGAATCACAGTGAGGACCATTGTATATGTGGGGAACATCAGTGAGCCGACTCAGGGCTGGTCAATCAAAATTATTCCAGGAACGCATTAATGATTCATCCAGACCTTAGTTAAAGTCAACATTCCTGATTCCATTGTAAGAAAGACATTAGATGTAAAATAGCACCAACAAAAGCACTTAGAGTGGCCAAGTTGGTTACTGGGCTACTCTAAGTAATTGCTTTCTCATATAGGAGCAGGTTAGGTTAAACAAAAAACACTGGTTTAAACAGCATTTTGTATTTACTCAGAGAATCTTTCTTCGGTTATTTTTTTAATGTTTTCTGTCAAACATTTAAGTTTGACATAAAAGAATAAACAGAATAAATTTATAATTGGGCAAATGTTTTACCACACCACAGTACAGCATAATTTGATTGATTGTAAGTTATCCACCCATAAACCAAAAATACACACCATGATTCATTGGGGTCTGGATGTCCATACTGTTGACAGACACAACTCCTCCATGCTTCAGCTTCACTGTCATGTTCTCCAGAGAGGGCAGACTGAGTGTCACTGAGTGTGTGCACACAGCATCCTGATCATCTGCACACTGGGAGATAAAGCAACCAAAAAAAAAAAATGCTTCAAACTATTCAAACTTGTTTTTGTCAGGCGAACGTTGCATTACAGCCAAACATATCAATAAAAAGCGTAAAATCAAGAATTACCTGGACATTCTCAATGATGACAGAAAAGCCGTTATTTGTGCAGTCCTTTGCCAGAAGATACTGACAGTGACCAACGAAGGTGAAAAATTTGTTGTCAAAAGACTTGAAGTGAGACTGCCCAACAACTAAGCACTCACCTACACACACAAAAAAAGAAGATTTAACACCTGAAATTGGCTCCACAGAATGTCAACAATATGCTTGAAAGTGGTGCTGGACACGTGTCTCACCGGGGCAGCCTTCGTTGGTACATTCCCAGGACCCGTGGCGGCACACACTAGAGTGGCAGATAAAATATTTGAGGGGTAGCTCATTTGGATGCTTCACTTTTTATGCACATGCATGTGTGTGCGTGCTTACTGCTCCTCACCATGTATTACAGTCCTGAGAAATGGTAGATCCTGGGGGGAAATGTCTCCCCATGTGTGTGCAGGAACATTGAGATACCTCCACACAGCGATTCCCATCCAAAACCTTTCCAGCTGAAACACATGTACATGCCATGTTACTGCTGGCAACACTACAGCTGAGGGAAGAGTTATATTTAGTCAGTGAGAGCTTACTGGGGCATGTACAGCCGTCCACACATTCCTCCTTGCAGACCTCCTGTATGTTTAGACTGTGGCAGGTTGTAGAACAGGGTTTGGTGCATTCACTGTACTGCATGCCAATTGGACACTTGGGAACTGCAAAAACACATGGCAAGGTTTACTTCACAAACATTTTTATTGGTTTCTTCAGATTTAACA
The DNA here is from genome assembly GCF_001443285.1 of Poecilia latipinna. Lineage (NCBI taxonomy): Eukaryota > Metazoa > Chordata > Actinopteri > Cyprinodontiformes > Poeciliidae > Poecilia > Poecilia latipinna. The sequence goes on along the minus strand of NW_015113415.1, from coordinate 41,254 downwards.
AACTTACAGCACTGGCTCTCTTCCACCCAGCCGTGCAGGAGTACCCCATGAGAACGGCATGTGCGAACGTATTCCAGTAAGAAAGGACAGGAGCAGTCTTCTGGGTTTTTCTGGTCACAGTAGCAGGCCTCTGCCTGACACAGGGACAGGAACGCATCGGGAGAAACCAGGTGGGAGCAGTGGAGAAACAGACTAGAGGTCTGCAGCACGCTGCAGCTGGACAATACCTGCACAAATAGACATGTAAATGATCAACTCTTCCTGTTTGAATGGATAAACTACATGTTTTAGGCTTCGTGCAATCAAGGCTTTCATTTACCAATTTATTTGTTACATTAGTTGCTAACAAAATCTTGTCTTTTTTATCTTTGGTTGAAATTGTACATTCTCTGTAAGGCACTAGAATGAAAGCCAAAAACACAAACATAAGATGTGCTACATACTGTCGGGAGATCACAACTCTGGATTTCTGAGTGAAATTATTCTAATGAAATGACTGACTTGAGTGAAATGATCTACTTCACAAATCTTATATAAGTTAATGACATTGTACTGAACACTGTTAGTCCATTATCGTCATTTATTTAAACTCCATTTAAAACACCATCAGTCATTTTTTTCAAAATGGCTTATAATGCTTTGTTAGTAATGACGATGATTTGTCAGTCAGGATCTGACAAGTGAAAGTCAGATCATGTCATCTGAAGTGATGTAGACTTTATGAATGTTGCAATACAGGAAGGAATCTAGAAAGGAAAATACATAATCATGTGAGGAAGTTCAGATGGTGTTAGACCTTCCTGTTGTCTTTCCACTATCCTTTTAACATCAAGATATAAAATCAGATATACTTTAATGATATTCTCAGAACTGCTCATGTTAGTGTTAATTGTCTGTTACCGCTGCAGTTCCCTTTGTACTATTACAGGATTGGGTGGGATCCGAGACGCGTCGACAAGCCTGGTCAGCTCCCTTCACAGCCCAGGAGTTTGCAAAATCATAACTGTCCTCTGTCAGAAATCCTGAAAGCACACAAACGTGAACAATGACACACACAAGAGCTGACAGATTCTCTTTAATCTCATCCTACCACAAATGCCTTTGCTTGCTTTAACCCTGTTATCTTTTCCTGTACTCAATGACTACTCTTCCTGTTGCCGAGTTCTGGTGACTCAAATCATTTCCTAAATTCCAGTAATATAGGACTCTCCCTTGTTCAGCTCCAAAACTCCCTGACATGCAGGTGACTTTCAATTAAATAGAATATTAACAAAAATATGCTTGTTCCACTGGTTCATAAAAAAGAAGAGACTCATATAACACCCTGGACAGGCCGCCAGTCCATCGCAGACCAAATTTATACCACTATTCTAATTTACTGATGTGCACCTACAGAGTATTTCTCTCAATGCACCTACCCTCCTGAGCAGTGTATTCATCAGATGGGATTGCATTAAAGTTGCCGCAGAGGCCGCAGGTGCGATTGGAGTGGAGTTTGGTCATAGTCACGGCGATGTTGGCCGCGTTATCAATGGTGACAGCGAAGCCAAACTCTTCACTCCAGAGTTTATAAAACCCAAGCTCTGAGCCCACAAACACAGCATGAGATGCATAGGGAAGGGACAGTCTGTGAAAAGGAAAATTAATTTGAAGCTATTTCTGTCACTATCAATGATTTGATGATTTTTTTTTGTGTGTGTTTCATCTTTATTATTTTTTCACCTTTTTCCTCCTTGTGAAAGCTGTCCGTCTGCAGATAGGTGCAACTCGAAGACGTCCCCCAGAAACAGTGTGATTCCTGTTCTTTTGCCATTTTGAAAGTCACCTATAGCAATCCAAAGCATGTTTACATCAGAGATACAGCTACATCTGCATAAAAAGAATGACATTGGAATTTAAAGCTAATGATGAGGGTCCCTAAATAAAAACACATTTTTTACCATACATTCTGTAGCAAATAATGTTTAATATAATACTTGCTATCAATTAAACAACAGAAAATGAATGTTAGATTTTAGTGGAGGGCCATTAAACTTAACTGTTAACTTAAATGATTTTTCTTTATGTTACTCACCCAGCAGAGTGAAGGAGTGATGGTTGCAGTCTCCTGCCAGAAGGTAGCTGCAGTCTCCTGGAAACTCATATATAACCCCATCAAAGGTGTGAATATGATGTCTTCCGAAAAGACTGCATCTCCCAGTTATGCTTGCCACACAAGCTGGACACAACAATGTCCAATGAGTATGAAAACAGTAATCTGCAACATTAAATGCAGGCTATTTTATAGAAAGTGGGAATTAACAGAAGTGTAAAATGTGATACCTGTAAGCTGCAAGAAAACAAAAATTCCTTGCAGATGCCTCTTCGTGTGCAGCTGAATTAAAAACATAAAAGGAACTATCACAGTTAATTACATTATTGACATTCCTCAATTATTAACAAATTTGCAGGTTTGATTAACAAGCTCTTCCTCAATTCTCAAACTAGTCCTACCTCCATTGCTCCAGATGCCAGAAAGGGAAAACAAAATTCAGAACAAGGAAAAAAAAAAATCCACTTTCAGACGTTACATACTCAAGAGATATTGTGATGGTCAAGAACTGCTTTGGTGGGAACATAAAGATTTTCAGCCACGGTAGGAGCTTTGTTTTATAACACCGACTGTACCCCCGCCCAGCTTCTGAGGGGTTTCCTCGAAGGCCACTCCCCTCACCAGGTTATGTCAAGAAGAAATATCATTCTGTCTGCAATGTGGTGCCTGCAGACTGACACCATCAAACACAACTCAGCAAGACAATGCCAGGATATGCCTACTGATCGCCGGGCTGAGTGATTAGTCCACACATAACGTATCTGTACCAGCGCCAACCCAAACAACTATAGTGGAAAACACTCTCACCAGAGAGATATCTCACGCAATAACACTGCGTCCGCGGTGCCCCATGCATGGGCACTTTACTGGATTGCACCAAAATCTCACACACATACTGAGAACATGTGTTGATAAAAGCTCTCAGGTCAAACGGTTGGTGATTGTGTGGAATTTAGATAAAGGAGGGGAAACTGAATATTAATTTCTGCCAAAATGTCTCTCAAATATAAATAAATCCATTGTTTGATCCATGATTGCTGAACCATCTGCTTTATTTGACAATTTATCTATAAGTTCCCCCTTTATGTTTTTTTTGTTTTGAATATATGATTTAATTACATTTTTATAGCATAAACGTAGACTTGAATTTTGTTTAATAGTAATAAAATTGCACAACCAACTGTCTGATTAACATCATTTTAATCTATCTCTGCTAACTTGTTATGTTTCCTTTGCCAATGGTGCTTCCTTCCTACAGAAATGTTGTTGTTTTGAAGGGCCTTATGAGAACTTCACTTTGTTACATTTGATTTAATTTAGTGACTCATCCATATTGACATATGATTCAACATATGTCAACATATGCTGACATAGCATAACCTATGTAAATGCTCCTACTGAGCATTTACTGAAGTAAATGCTCAGTAAGTAAATACGTAAATGAGATTTACTTGTTTGATTTAAATAAGTAAATCTTGACTGATTATAAAACAACAAAAAAGTGACTATCTCTGCAATCACCATACAATAACTAACGTTGCCTACAATGCTAGTTATTGTGTGCAACAGTTGCATACAATAAATGCAACTGTTGTTTTCTTTTTAATCACACACTTCATGGTTTTAGTTTGCCAGAGTATTTAAGAACTTTCATTTAGTAACCCAAGACTTTGTGTTTCTTTCCTGTTTCGATTGCTTGGTCGACTCTGAGGCTGTTGTCAACCATCCAATCAATGGGAAAAACCAAGCAATGGGAAAGAATAAAAATACAGAAAATGGTAATATTCATAAATCAGAAAATAACAATAAAGTAGAAGATCCCTACAGATTGGTAGCTGTAAAGTTTAAACTATAAATATGGCTAACATGGCTGAACAAGTACAACTGTTAAAAACTGATTTTTAATCGTTTCCTACCTCACGTTATACATTATATTGGTGCAAACAAATGCAAGTTACAAAGTTCTAAGGAAATAAAACTGATTTTGTGGAATGTCAAAACCTGCCAGGTCTTTGAACTCTATGTGTGTCTCCTTTGATGCACTTCCAGTTTGAATGTGTGGCTAACGCGGCCATAGGTGTTGAATTCCACTGTCAGTATTTGGTATTACCTTTGTTGTGATGTCACAACATCATTGTATTTTATGAAAAACATTTACCCATTCATAGATCAATTGACAATCTGAGAGTTGAGTTTCAAAGCTGTTTGAATGTTATTTCTTAATCAGGATAATTAGAACATGAGTCATACCACAAGTTTCATTTCCGGCTTCAAACATCAGTATCTGAGTTGTGTAATTTTTCATCAGTACAGACTGAGTAACTGCACAGCATTTCATGAGACTAATGTTATTATGTCTCTCACATTTGTGCTACACTTGTGATCATTTGAAAGCAGACAAGCACATCTGCAATATACATGGTGTGTGTGAGAAATGCTCTCAAGTGGCAAAAATATAAACCACTAATATGGTTTATATGAATGTTTTTCTTCTTGTGAGGTTAATTCATTTATTTAAGATATTTTGTTCTTGGATCTGACTTAATAAATTGATCACAAAGTATTAAAAAAACTAAACAAAACAAAGACAGGCTACAGTAAAAATACTGGAAAGCTGAAAGATGTTAGTTTCCAGATTATATTTAATGGCTCTGTAAAATGTTATTTCATGTTATAATTATTTATTTAGTCTTTTTAATTGTTTCTATAAAGATGTCTAACAATTAACTATTGTTAGATATAATGCAAACAGCAAAATGTTAACCTCAAGCTAAAAACAAAATAGCCTGCTCGAGCACCGTGTTCATTCATGTGCAGTATATTAAATACGTGAACGCGCATTTCTTATTCTGGGAGGATTACGTCATCGCACCTTCAGGGCTTCAGTTTGTTTTGTCACAGAAAATGCAAAAAGCTCTGACGGCTGGCTTTACATAAGCTGCATTTAAAACAATGATTTTAAGTGTAGTTTGGAAAAACGTAGGGTACTATAGTTAAAAAAAATACTGAATGACTGAAACAGTTTAAGAAAATGTCAAAATGATTGAAAAGTTTCACAAAATATCGCAGTAAAACGTATTTGGTGCAGTTGTTTGCTCTTCTAAATTGTTTTGGGAAATTAAAAAGAAAGGAAGGGTTTTAGTCTTGTGGGGGCGGACCACTTCATGCGCGCACTGCACAACGAGTCCGCGCCAGCGCGTCGACGAATACCCGTTTAGTACACCGACTGTTATTTAGAGGAAGCACTTCCCTATTCTTACCCTCTATATTTTAACACCTCATCCGTTAAACAGTCGTAGGATTTGAAGCCGAAAAATCGCCATGGCAGCGCTGTCGGGTGGAGAGAAATGCATCAAGTATCTGATGTTCGCCTTTAACCTGGTGTTTTGGGTAAGTGCGAGGGGAGAAAACATTTATTCTCATTCATCCTGTCGGTTGTTTAAGAACGCGCGCGGATGTGTGGGGGTGTTGGAGGGTGAGGGGGGGTGGGGGGGGCATCTCGTGCGCGCGGAGTCGTATGAGAGCAGGTTACTAGATTGTGAATGAAATGATAGGGGTGTCCCGAATCGTGCAGAGCACCGATCGGGTCTTAGCGCAGAGGTTCGTATGATACAAAGCACTGACCGCTCACACACACACACATACACACACACACACACACACGCACGCTCAGAACCACTCACACACGCAAACGTGCCCTCAGTGTTTGTGGGTCGGTCTGGAGAATAATCCCCAGTGGCCAAGTGACCCAGTTCCACGATGCCGCGTATACTTTGGACTGTGTCTGCATGACATTTTAATAAACGAGACGAAGTAAAGATTACACAGGTGATACATGATTATTTCTTCATTCTTCAGGTCGTATTTAAAGCTGGAGCTGTACGTTGGCCGTGGGTAATTTATGTTTGAGACCCACGCCTGCAGGGTGTGTCGTGTTTTATGTGAATGGATGTGTGGTTGTAGATTGATGTTTTTCCCTCTGATCGTTTCTAATTTGTGCAGCTATTTATAGTGGTAGGAAAAGCCACACAATACTGGGAAGGCAGGGATTTCCCACCGTGCGTGCGCGTGGGCCTTCATGCGTGTGCTTCGTATGTATTTGCAAACTTTACAGATTTTTTTTTCTTCTAAAAAGCAAGTTAATTTAATGTTAAAAAATTAAAAGTCGATAAATATTCTAAAGTGCACTTGGTTAAATTGATTTTAGTTTGTTTAAAACCGCAGATCTTCATGTGACTGCAGTTGTGTCATAAAGGGGAAGTGGAAGAACGATCTAAAAACGTTAAATTCTTTCAACATCAAATCATAGAAAGTTAAAATGTTCGTCTTTTTGTGGCTGTCAGAACGAGGCTGATGTTGTATTCCTGGGACTCAAGTGAACCTCTGTGAGCGCCATTATCCACATATAGAGAATACATGAAACAGTGGTGAGCCTGCCCAGGAGTAGGCAACCTACCAATATTTTTCCAAGAGAGCATCAACAACTCATCCAGGAGTACCTCAGTTACCTCAGTTAAGGACATGATTCAACAACACATAAGAGGCTGGGCAAAACAGAATGCACATATTCATCAGAACACAAAGACGACTTACATTTGCAAAAAAATAAAATAAAGATCTCGATTACTCTCCCATCAGCTTTGGTATTCACGCTCAAAAACAATTTTGGAAGAAGAAGAAGTTCAAACTGTGACATATAATAGTTTGAGCTTACTTTTCACATGCGTTTGAATATGTTTGGAGAGTATTTTACTGTAATATACAAAATCATCAAAACCAATGTTGCTAGAGTGGAAAATAAAAAGGACACAGTGCTTCTCTTTGGGGGCTGTCTGTTGATTTAGGGCCATAATATGATGCTTTGTTTGATTATACCTCAGACTGCCTCCGGTATCAGACCATAACGATCAAGCTTCTCGAACCAGGATACTCACGCTCAGTTTCACAATGAAGCAGTAAATATGCGCCCAAGCAGGCATCTTAGAAAATGCTCAGAAAGCATTGACATGCCTGAACAGGAACCCTCTGAGATGCTGTGGGACTATAAAACGCCTGTATGCCTGTGTGACTTAAGTAAATGCCATTTTTAGACAACACATGTAGAAACATAACACAATGAGTTGGAAAAACACAGACCAGACCTCATTTGACTAAACAGTGTGAAGGTCGCTTTCTGCATCTGCTCTGCCACTCCTAACTGTATAATCAGGTGATTTAAGGTGTGGTCTCCCAAACGTTTCTTTCATTTTACACAACAACGCAATTCAGCTTTCTCTTGGGCAGAAGCTAGATGCTCTGAACGGTGGATTGGTTCATACTGAATCACTATGGCTCTTCCCTGGGGGATCAAGTGTTTAAAATATCTCATCTTTATCTTCAACTTTATGTTCTGGGTAGGTGCACTTTATTTTTCTATATTGTGAGACGTATGAAGAGATCAGACAGAGCTGTTAACAATATATCCTAAATATGTACCACTTGAGAGTCAGCCATTTTGCTGGACTATAGGGAGACCAGGAAGAGGCTGAGAAACAAAGCAATACATGAAAAGTCAGGTGGGAACGATGAAACCTTACAAACCTGCACTTTCCTCACTGAAGAAAATACAAGGTGTTACACTCGCAAAAGTAAAACGTTTAGTCATCTGTCTGTGCTCACAGAGCTTCTTAGCACATCACAGTGTGGTCATCACGGATTGGTAAAACATTCATTCTTTCAAGGACAATTTAAGCCAATTTTTCTTCACAGTTTAAGAAATAGAACTCCTTCAAAGTGGTCCCGGATGCCAATTTCCTGTAATTGTCACATTTATCATTTACCATGCAAATATTACATTCTTATTCTCTCCTCATGTGACTCTTAATGTAGAGGTGAACTGATATTCATAAATATATTTTCAGTTGTTTTCATGTTTGTATAACAATGTATAGAACTGAATTAATATACAAAAGAGACTTCAGGAACGAGGCGTGCTGATTAAATCCGCAGTTTGTGCAGTGGGTTCATCATGTGCCATGAGTATTTACCACAAATGACCCTAATGTTTATGCAAGCTTGTAAACTAGTACTGCAGAAACATTCCCGAAGCCTCAAAATGGAAGAGAAAGACTTTAGAGAGGGCATGTTGTAGCAGATTTCAGAGCAGCAGCTGCTTACACTTGTTGGAGCTTATTGTTAAATGCACTTTGAAGTCAGGTAAATTTAAGATATGTATGAATATGGACTAAACCATTATATTAAAAGCTACAGTAGAGGGAAGCATGCAGTGTTAATTTAGTGCTAATTGTAGCATTGTGTTAACAGAGGTATGTAATGTGTGTCAGCTTGCAGGCACTGCTGTACTGGCTGTCGGTCTGTGGCTGAAACTGGACTCGAAAACCAATAGCCTGCTTCAAGGAGACAATTCTCCATATGTGTTATACACAGGTAAGACAGATTCATAACACAACAGGCAGGCCTTAAAGTTTGTATTATGTGAACTCATTCATGCACTATGTTATATGATGTTTAGGTGTTTATGTCCTGATTGCCGTCGGAGCGGTTATGATGGTGGTGGGCTTCCTGGGATGTTGTGGAGCAATCCAGGAATCACCATTGATGCTGGGGCTGGTTTGTAGCACTTATTATAAATTTATCACCCCCTAAGGCTAAATTGGGCACCTGGAATACTGGGTATTTTGCAAGTAGGGCCTTAAACGTGTAAGCAGATTTGTATTTGATGAGGAAATGAGGAAAGTTTCACTTCTGCCATCAGATGTCAGGCTGCTTATGTTTCTGGCAACATAAGGTTAAATAAGAAAAAGAGGAAATTAACAACAAATGTATAAGTGATCAACCAAAAGCTGAATGTAAGATAAGTGAAACAAAGTAATAATGCAATGAGCAAATATGTGATTGTAAATTGATAACTAACATATTTTTCCAACACTATGCATTAGCCCATTTATACAGCATTAGGTTGATACAGAACACTATCTGTCATGCTTGGGTGAAGGAGAGTTGATGAAATGACTTATTACCCAAAAAAATGACGAATATGTTTACTCAAACTTAGGTTTTTTTTTTTGTTTGTTTTGTTTTTTTTTGTTTGTTTTTAATAGATAAAACTAAGTATTTAGTGACAATTCAACCTTTTTATTCCATACCTGAATAACATAGCATTCAAAACAGTAATTCCCTTATATATAGTCAGGTTCACAAGCCTTTGCATCCAGGTTTTATATGTTCTTTTTTTTCCCCACTGTCTTCTAAATTCTCTTCAGTATCCATAGCTTCTGAACTCCCTATTTAAGGTACGAGAAGTTTGCTTTCATCATTGTTTACTGAACAGTCTCAAGGCCACAAAGGAGTCTCTAGATTTTCAGCGCTTTCTCCCCCCTTCATTCCCCGTGTCATAATCTGCTTGCACTAAATCTCGCTGGAGGAGGAGCCAATGAAAACTGGGTTTGGCCACACTCCACTGCCTTTGCATTGTGCAAATGCACGTACAACACCAGCACACAAGCATGAATGGAAGACAGATATCAGCTGAGTTTAATTTTGTATTTCTCTGTGCAGTTCTTTTCATTCCTGCTGATCATATTTGCCGTCGAGATTGCAGCTGGATTCTGGGGATTTTCAAACCAGAACAAGGTAAACTAACTGCAGTGTTAAAATGGATGCCATGATGCTTGAAGACAGAATAAACGTGAAAGCAAGAGCACTTCACATAAAGGGGGGCATCTCAGTATATGAGAATATTATTGAAACCATAATTTACTCTAGTAATTCAGTTCAAAAAGCAACACGTTAGACAGATTTATCAAAGATCCAGTTTATGTATTTATTTCATTATGTTAGGCCAATGCAAAAGACTTTTAAGTGCAAAAATTTAATGTTATGGTCAGCACAACAAGACAACTGCTGACATTACAGTTCTCCAGCAGTCACTGCTGGCCACAACAGGAGATTGCTAAAGAAGCTGGTGGGTGTATTCACACACATTGACTCATTGAATACTAGGTGTTTATTTTGGGTAAAAGCTCAATACAAAGGACAACAAATAAAGATTATTTTAAAGACATGATCAAAAAAAGAACATTTTTGACTTTGGAGTCCTAGTTGTGACATAAGTTTTTTTCAGTTAACCATGCTTGCGGTTGTGTTGCAGGTGTTGGATCTGATCAGTGGATTCTACAGACAGACATACGAAGATTACAGTAAAACAAGAGATGAGGGCCTAAAAGAGACTCTGCGTTTGATCCAAAATGAGGTGAGACTTGTTGGACTTAATTGCTGCATTTTTTTTTTTCTTCTCTGACTAACAATTATCTGGACCGATAATAATTTATCACAAAGGGGGGATTTTGACAGAAAATAAATGTTTTACCTAAGTTAGATGATGTTTCTTAGAGCTGGAGTAGAACTAAAAAACAAGCCAGTACTTTACAGTATCTCTTCAAAACACAAAGACTAATTAGGTTACATTGCACTATGTTATCTGTCTGTTTCCAGTTATACTGCTGTGGTCTCAAGGGTAGGATTGGAGAAACCTATCCTGACCTTTGTCCCCCTGCAGAAAATCTTGACATGTTCATTATTAAGGTACAACCACATCCTAAATTATCCAACAAATGTTTTATCTCTGTTGTGACTGTATAATTTGTGTTATTGGGGCCCATGTATTGTTATGGAAACATCTGTTTGCAGGAGTTTGCACAATCTCTGGCTCTCTGTTACTGTTATCTGTGTATATCACGTTGTTGAGCATGCTGTAAAGCAATTACTCCTATCTATTACAGAGCTGTCCTGATGTCATCGACGAGGTGTTTAACTCCAAGTTACACATTGTTGGAGGAATAGGGATCACCATTGGGGTCATTATGGTGAGTGTGCAGCTGGCACACCTTAACCAATCACATTTTAGTCATTTGTTTCAGAAGGGTCTCCAACTCAAGGCTTGGGAATCACTATGCAATAGCCCTCAAAAACAACAAAAAGTGTTTATTTTCACTGAAATTTTTACATAACAGGTTTGGGGAATAGTACATTTTATTTAGTTAATTTATTTCATAGTATTTTCCATTAATTGTAAAGTAAAACAGGCCTTGATGGTTGTGTTTAATTTACAGTGACTTGCAGAAGTGTTAATACCACTCTTACATTTTGTGATGTTACAACCACAATCTTCTTTTATTTATTTATTTAGAACATGACAGAAGTATAAAATCACACACATGAACAAGGAATGCAAAAGACACATATTTTTGTACTACAATAATCTTAACATGCTCGAAAAGAAGTAGGAAGAAGTTTGAAATGTATGAACTCCTACCCCATAAACTCATACCGTATTTTCAGATGGACCCTCATTATTAAAAAAAAAATAAATAAATAAACATAGGTTAATTAATTTTTCTATTTTATCTGGGTTTACATATCTAAATGTATACATTCATACCCACACACTCATATGCATTAGCCTCAACTTACATATACACATTAGTGCTATCATTCTATATCTTGTGAAAACCACTTCCTTATATTTCCTTTTAAATTGTATTAAATTTTGACTTTGTTTTAGCTCCTCATTTAATTTGTTCAATAATTTTACACCATGGATTGAAATACAAAAGCTCTTTCTTGTTGTGCGTACACTACAAATACTTGAGTTTGAGTAACCCTTTAAGTTATATCTCCTTTCTCTTTCAAAAAACACGTGCTGTGTGCTCAGGTAGCAGTTTATTTGACGCTTTCAACAATAATTTGAGCAATTTTAAATTCCACCAGATCTTCAAATTTTAGAATTCTAGATTTTAAGAATAATGGGTTTGTGTGCTCATAAAAACTGACATTATGGATGATTCTAATGGCTCGTTTCTGTAGGACACTCGGTGGCTATAAAGAGATTTTGTAATTAATTCCCCACACTTCTGAACAATATGTTAAATATGGCAAAATCAGATAGTTATGTAGAATACAAAGTGATTTATTATTCAGAATATGTCTATCCTTAGCTAGGACTGATATACTGATGTACATAGTTTATTCTGTAAATGTTTAAATATCTTAAATGTATACTATTAGGATTTTATGGTAAATCATTACCAAATGGCACTAATTATGCAGTCGAAAGGAAGGGAAACATTTTGCTTCTCAAATTCTAAAAAGTGAAGCTTACATTTGTATTTAGCCTCCCTAGTTCTTATATTTCTACATTAAATCCAGAGCCACAAGTTATGTTTAGAGGCCACCTCCTTAGTAAATACAGAGGGGATGTATGTGCAAGTTAAGCTCAGTATGAATACAGCTGTTCTGTGAAAGCCTTCATGTACAAACAGCATCATGAAGTCCGAGGAACACAACAGAAAGGTCAGCGGAGAAGATAAAATAGAGAGTCAAACGTTTCACAGAGCACTGTTTGATCCATCATCAGAAAATGGAAAGAGTACACAGCTGAAAATCCTACAAAGACGTAGCTGTTTGCTTAAATTGACAGTCTAGGCGAAAAGAGTATGAATCAGAGAAGCAGCCAACAGCCCAAAAGTAATTCTGGATGAGCTGCAGAAAACCACTGCCTAGCTGAGAGAATCATTGGCAGGACAAAAGTTAGGTGTTCCCTCAACAACAAACCTTTATGAAAGAACACCGAGAAAAAAAACCCAACAGAAGTCCTCTTTGAATTTGGTCATTAGTCATGTAGTGGACAAAAGGTATGCTAGTCAGATGGATATTTTGGTTCAAGTGTAAAATACAGAAAACTAACAAATATTTCAGAGGATTGCAAAGGTAGCAGATATTTAGGAATGGATAAAACACACACATAATATATACCCTTTGTGTTTCTCCAACAGGTGTTCGGGTTGATCTTTACCATGCTCCTGTGCTGTGCCATCAGGAAATCTCGGGAGGTGGTGTGACACCCAGTGGAAGTCATTGTTATTGTTGCATGATGTCATTCTCAGACTCCACTGCCAACAAATATAAATCACTTCTTTTTAAGGAGGGTGCTAACCTAAGCTAAAAAGGGTTTAGCCTAATTCTGACTGTAGAGAACGTGAAGATATGATGCACTTGATTTTGGTCAATCTGGTTTATTTATGTAAAGAGTTTTAGGAATTGTGCTGCTACACAGCATAAAACATTTCATACAAACCTTCTAGTCAATGTTTTTTTAATGTACAGACTGGCCTTTCCAGCACAGTAACTATCAAGTTCCAGTATTAAGCCAAATAATTTTTAACAACATAGATAAAGCCAATGCAAATTCTATGGAGACTAAGATAAATGATTTTTTTTAAATGCCACAATTGGCTTACTTTATAAATGTGGTCCAAAGTGAAAGAGAATTTTGTCAGTAAACAAATTTTGGCAGAATGGTTGCTTGTTTGTTTCTGAGTTGTTGTTTTTTTCTCTTTTATCTAAATGAGACCAAAGCTAACCAGATGCTAGAAGAGGTTACCTCAGAGTTCATGTCCCAACATATTTTCACATTCTCTCAGTATATCAGTAAATCAGCGATAACTTTGCTCCTAAGATAGATGCAATGTTTTCACTATGTCCATGTATAGAACGGGTGCCATCTGCGTCAGCAGCTGTGTAGTACTGAAATGTGTAAATGTGTGGTTATTTGACTAAAATCGGCATTTGTGAGCTTCTAACTATCTAAGCGAAACAGCATGTCAGTGTGTATTGATGATATTGATTTATCGATGGCGACCACTTTGGATATCCTGCTAATGGAAACACTTCCACTTCAGTGCAACAAAGAAGTAAAAAAGAGGCAACAAAACTGATGATGGCTAGCAGCCAAATTAATGCCAAGCTAAAATCTACGAGATATTTGTGGTTTAAACAAGCCTGGTGTTACAGTAGCATTCGGCTCCATTTTTTCCTGTCATTTATGTTTTAATTTGTCCTTGTTTGAAACGCCTTTTATTTGTTTTTGGGGTTTTTTTTCAATTTTTGTATGTTTTATATTAATGTTTGTACATTTTCGGATGCTTGGTGTGTATATATGCAGTTTAAGCATTTTGCAGTGTCCTCTTGATTTGACAGAATAATTTCATTTATACACTATGCACTATTAATCTATGTTAACAAGAGCCAAATACAATAAAGTGATTTAGGTTGAATTTGAGGATCTTTTGATCTGTCTTGGACTCACAAGCACACATTGTAAGAAATGGCATTCTCGCAGGTTGCTTTTAATCATGATATTAAAATATTTTTGTTATGATAAGATACCATACTTTTCCAGACTATTCCCCAGAGTTTCTAGTTCTTTTGTGTTCACTTGAGAAAAAAAAAAAATCAAGTATTCAAATTCAACATGAACTTATTGTAAATATTTCTGCAGTGCAAATGCTTTAAAATGGCAATCTTCAAAAACAAGGCAGACAAAAGGAGGAAAGAAAATAAGGGACACGAAACAGGAGATATGGAAAATGAGAAAAAAGAGTTACAGTATGGAGCTTGCAAAGTATGTACGCAAAGATTGAAGAATGCAAAACACGAAGGAAGACGCTTGGAAGAGACGAGGACTATAAGGAAGCAAGGATGGATACATGAAGAAATAAGGGAAGCTGGGAGGAAAGGCATTAGAAAGGACAGAAATGGAAAGAAGGATGGACACAATAAAGTAGGGAAGGGGGGCACAATAAGGAAAGGAAGGACATGCAAAAAGAAAAGGAAAAAAGGAATGGAGGAAACAATAAAGAAGGTAAGAGGGTGACAATAATATAAGAAATTATAGACACAGAGGGATTGAAGAAAGGAAGAGAAGTGAAGATCAAGATCACAATGAAGGCTGGGCATAATGTTAATATAATAGGTTAGAAAACAAAGACTATTTGACTTCTTCATACATTTCCAGATCTGAGGAACTTAAAATCCTATTCCATTCTTTTTCCAGACTGCACTGGAACTCTGTTTAATCATATGGAGACCAAACATGAATAATTTACTATTTCACTGAGTGTACTTGGTGCACACTACAAAAGGGCATGACAGGATTAGAAAGGCCGAGGTGTCCTGATAACAAAAAAACACTTTTGGTTTGTTCCCTAGTGTGGAGAGGAAAAAAAAAAAAAAAACACCCACTCCCTCAACTTTTTCCGCTTTGATTTTGGTGACAATCAACACAGTGACTCATAGGGATCATAAACAAAGAAAAGAGCTGCCTTTGATTAAGACAAAGTGATTCTGAGTCACTTTGTCTTCATTAAATTGTGGAAAATTTCTCTCAAAAACTAAGGATGCAGAAGTAACAGTAAACAGAAGGCAGTGTAATAGATTAAGAGTCTAATTAAAATCCAGATGACTCAGTTTCTGCCAAAAACAAAGGTGAAAACAGCATTTGTGTTCCTCTGATTACAGCACAAGGAAGCAGACTATGATTTGGCTGTTGAAAGTTGGGTGCTGCCAAAGCCCCACTATGCAGATAAGGCTGATTTCTAAAAGGAGAGTATTCACATGTAAGGCCATGTTTCTGTGCTGTTACAACAGTAAAGTTTATTTTGTGCACACCAAACTGTGATGCTCAAAGGAATATCGAAGGACAACAAAGATAAGAAAGAGGCATTTTGAAAAACAAATAACGACGCAAATGAGCTTTTCCTTTTTTTTTTAAGAGTAATTTACTTAATGGATGTATAGTGCGGTGAAGACGGTTTCTTCAGTTTTTTTTTTTTTTTGGTCATACTTAAATGTTTTAGGTGATCAAGCAAATTGTATTGTCAGAAAATCTGAGTAAATACAAAATGTAGTTTTCAAACGTTTTAATTTAGTAAGAAACAGTGGTTTTCTGGACCAACCCTATATGAAAGTACAGCTGGGTTCCATATTTAATCTTGAACTACGTATGACTTAACACTTTTGTTGGTTCAATTTCATTACCCCCACCAATGCTTCATTAATGGTACTTGTAAAATCAAGAAATCACTGAAACAGAACATGAAGTGAGTTAACAGAACTCAACAGAACTCAAAATTGAATACATGATTTCCTGATCAGTTCATGAAGGCTTACAACACCAAAACAAATCTACAATAAGAAGCAGGTCAAAATTCCTACTCAAAGACTTCTTGCCAGCTATCACAAATGATTAATTGCAGTTGTTGCTGCCAACTCTGGCACAATCAGTTATTGGGTTTATTTAGGATTTACTTTTGATGCAGCAAAATGATGGCTTGGATAGATTTTGTTTTCCTCTCAAAAATAAGTAGTTACTGTTTGAAAACAGCATTCACTCCGTTTATCTTTAGTATGATGTGTTTAAATATATAAAACATTAGGTGCGAGTAAAAAAAAAAAAAAGAAAACCAGAAGAAAAACTAGAACGGAGACAAATACATTTCTATGTCACTTTTTTCTGTGCAATGTGAAATTACAAGATTTTCTCCTTATTTTATTTGTTTGGCAAAACCTCATCTCAGTTCATCTGTTTGCCTATAAATAGAATTCTCTCTTATGTTTTCATTTACATGTAATAGATTTTCACAGATCAAAAGCATTACAGTCTGTCAACACTGCAATGAACTATCAAGAAAAAACACATTGGAAAAAAATACAGTGCAATCATTTTATCTAAAATCAGATGGGTTTTTTTTCTGAATGCTGCCACAAAAAGTACATTTCTGGTTTCCTGTTGGAGCAACACAACTTCAGTCTTCATCCTCGCCCTCTGAGCTTTCCGAGTGAGCATTCAGGGAATCGTGGGACTCTGTGTGTAATACAGCGTGTGTCCGCAGCACCATGTTTATTCGGAGCAGATTTGTGAGACACTGCAGCACAGCCAGTACCAGCTGATACTTACAAGAGACAGATTCAAGGCCCAAGTCCAAAAGCTTTAATGACATGTTACCATTTTCACAAGAGCATAAGCTTAGTTTACCATCTCCAAGAGGACCTTCAGTGTGTATGAAGTTTGCGCTGAGGGCGTGGGGTTGTTTTGGAATTAAAGCCACGACCCTGGTTTGTGCCTGCAGGAAATGTTTTAGGTTGTGAGAGTAAATCTGCCGGGGTACGCTCAACAGGGCCTTTTCCAAGAGCTGGGAAACTGGAACAACTGCACTTGTGTTAACAGAAACTGAGCAACTGTGACCATATTGATGAAGGGCATGGTGCAGCAGAAACTCAAATGTCCCACCTGCAGATATTACACAACCCGTCTCTGTCACACATTTCTGATGAAGATGCACTCTGCATGCAGTTCCATTACTTATATTGTCTGCATGTAAAGACGTGCATTTTTTTGATGGGATGGTTTCCTCTAGAGCCGTCTGAGTCTTGCGCACGGGCTCCAATGCTGTCAGTAGCATTCGAAAGGCGTCTTGAAATGCACATGCATGCTGATCAGCTTGACCTTCGCTTGGGGCACAAATCACCAGGCTACAAGGTTTAACTTTGAGTCTTTCTTCACAATCATGGAAGTCCAAATGAACGTATCTGTCAAAAACAAAATGACAATAGTTAACCGGAATGTTGTACAGTAGATAACAATGCCTTGAAAAATCACACATATACCATGAGTTTTTTGTTTTTCTTTGATTTTCCACATTTTACCATGATTATTTTTTTTCCCCCACATTTTACATTGTCACATCCATGAAACATCAATGTAGGTTTCAAGATAACTTGAGATCCTCCTATTTTTTTTCCATGTTGGACATTTTAGTTTAGCAGTGACAATAGATGAAATTACTTTTAAAATCAATCACACAAAGTAATATCTAAACCCAACAGTAGAATCCAACTTCAATAAGATCAATGAGGTTGTGCTTTTATGTTTTGTGTCATGAAAACTTTGCTTTAATTCTATTTATTTTTGTATTCAAATCATAAGAAATCATAGTCATAATCACAGACAGAAAGAGAGCGCTGCCAAGCCATGAAGAAGAAACAGCAGGTCTCCTGAGAAAAACCTCAGGAAACCTGAAAAGAGGAAGTTTCCAGCCTGCGGAAAGTTTTACAGAATGAAGTCTAAACACTTTGGGTATTTGAATAAGACCCAGTGCAAAATATTTGTATTAATATTGTTTCAGTTCCGAGTCAGAGAAGCTAACAGAGGTTATAGATGTGATTTTGAAAATGAACTTGAAATGATGTGGAATGTGTAACTGCAATCAAAGATCACTGATGTTGTGTTGGAGGTAGATACTAGATAAAAGATAGAAAGGAAAAAGGAGAACTGGAAGTACTGCAAGTGTGACTGTGTGGGGTCACATTTGTCCTGGACACAGACCAGGACAAAAGAGGAACCGACAGAGCAGTTTGCTGATCAGGGAAAGAGAAAACAGTTGGAAGAGACTCAAACTGCTGAAAGAAGGCCTGAGTGTGAAGACGAAAGCATGGAGTGTGACCCTTGAGCACGCCCGGAACAAGAACACAGACATGACATAATGTCTCCAAAACAAAGGTGCATGAGACAGTCAATAAAACCAGCATGGCAACAGTGCCAGCCAATGCAAACACATTCTCAGGGTGGAAACCCCTATAAAAACTGATGCAAAAGAGGAACCGTTGGTTGGATCCTCCAGGCAGCTTTGAGCCAAGATGGAGATGAATAAAGAACTCTGCAGCTGAAGAAGTGCCAGCGCCACAGATTAACCAAAGACTGTCCTGCGTATTGGGACCAATCAATCAGCCCCACAATCTGTGGCACCAAATTGCACTTCTCTCATCATCTGGGCTCAGACCACAAAGACAAAGGTCAAAGGCAAGAACAGCCAGCACCCAAGGCCTTATATCAGCATCCATGTGGAGGCGAAAGCTCATCAGACCTGCAGGGACGCCTGCCTTCATCGATCAGCCTCCTCCTCCTGCTGGGACACATTCTTCATCATCAAGCCAAATCTGGGGTTCGAAATAAAATTTATTTTTGGTTCTCAGTTTCAGCATTAGGGAGAGAAAGGTTAGATTGAGATGATTGATTTTTCATATTCGATTATTTTTGCTACTGAATTAAGCTGTACTGACCCTTGCAAAACACTGCCTTTACTAATAAAATATTTAGCATAAAGTAAACCCTACAGGACGAGGTGGACATCCAATTAATGTGTCGCTTCAAAGTTCTCTGATAGGTGTAATTAATCACAGTGCTTGACTTTGAAGAAAGAAACTAAAATATATGCACCTACCTGTGGGCTCCAAGCAGTAACGGTTTACAGAAAGTCAGTGTTGCGATATGCTCTGGATGAATCCTCCTGCAGTCCGAGATGGGTGTTACCCCACTTAGCTGCGTAAACAGAGAAATCTCTTCTTCACTGACACACTCCACAAGGCACATCCCTGCCTGTGTTGCTGCAGCCAGGACAGCAGAGGACTGTTTCAGTGCACACAAAAGGACAGAGACACCAAAACTCTGCAGAGTTGCAATTATGCTCTCCACTGACTTTTCTGTCCAAGAGCTAAAGTGTACAATACCCCTGTCCTCTGTCACTTTGTCTCCACAACGCAACTCAAGTACATCTCCTGTGGTGAGTAATTTCGGCTGCAGGTATCCATTGAAAACTACAGCTTTGAGTGGCTGCTTTCTTACTTGGGGGCAAGGCGTAGCAAAGTCTCTGTGAATCACCTGGCCCTCAATCAAACGTGAGCAGTTGACAGGGACGCCTGACACTTGGGTATGCAGTGCTAGGAAGCTGTTGTTTAAAAATTGCATGGAGAACGAGGGTCGGTCATCTTTTACCTTCCAGTGACTGAGCAGTTCACAGAAGAGGTTGCGGAAAAAGTCACAATACGCATAGCCCAGGCGTGTGCGAAAAAACGACACTAGAAGAGTTTGACAACTGAGATCATGTTGTGTTTTCGCTGTGAAATTCTCTAATGAAACACGGAATCCATGTGGCAGCACATTCAGCACAATGAGTTTGTCCAACTCAGTCAGCGCAAATTCTAGCAGTCTGTCAGCCAAGTGCCGCGCAGTGGCAGCTTCTGACGCTTCTGTGGAGTTATGAGGCTGAAACATATGAGGGTCCTTAGTGGCTGTTGCATGAATTATTCGCAGTAATGATGCAAGGAGAAGAACAAAGGTTTTGGATCCATCGCCTGTTATTGTGCTGTGCTTCCAGACGCACCTCACCACCATCCTAAGACAAAAAAAAAAACAAATAGCATTGCAGAAGAATTAACAATTAACCAGAAAGTGCAAAAATATTCACATTTATGCCATTTGTGCTAACCTGGCCAGTGGGTGATCCAGATGTAGTGCAGTGAGGATGCGTTTTCCGCTTCGGCTAACCATCACTTGTCCTGTATCTCTAGTGAACAGCACCTGTCCTCCTTCAGGTCCAAAACTGCGAAGGACGATGGACTCCAGTGCAGACACTGCCTGTAAGACGTGACTGAGGTGGAGTTGCTCCAGTGGCACCATCTTTACACCCTGGAATGTGTTACAGAAAATTATAAAGAAGAAAGTGTTTCACAATTTTAGACCCTGGATTTGTAAATTCACGTTAGTCATCTTTGAGCAAGGCAAGGGCTTCCCAGGAAATCAAAAGAAAAACATTAAAATAACAAACCTTCAAGTTTTATTCTAAAAAGAGAAGCTTTAGATTTAGAGTTGGTGTTTTTTTAGATTTAGTATGGCATGTACTGAACACATCAAGAAGACCCCATAAATCGCCTGTGCTTGATCAAGCATCAAACAAAACAAAGCAGATATACAGTGAGTAGGGCTGAGGATGGTTTGTAGAACATGATTTAATTAAAGGATCTGGGACTTCCTCCCACACATTCGATCTGTCAGGTTTGAAAGAAAACCCGAGGGAAATACAGTGGATGGAGTTGAATATCACCTTACAGAGACAGTAGTAGGACAAATTAGGATGAATGGGGAGGCCTTATTAATGACAGCAGAGGCTTAAGATGTGAAAAAGTGCAATGTGACTAAAAAACTTGCAGTCAGCATAAAGGGTTTTCTTTTTGAGATGAATATAATATAATATAATATAATATAATATAATATAATATAATATAAAGCAGTGTATGACTTTCCTGGTACCTGGAATACGATTTGAAATCGAGGCACAGTTCTCATAGCAACTATTAAAAATAAGAAAGACAAGATGTATGCCCTCATACGTGCTGATTCTCATGAATCAAGAAATAGTAACAAAAACAGCATTGCCAAAAAAGGCAAGTTTATGTTAGCAACAAGTTTACGTTGGCACCACCACTCACAGTAAAGACCTTAGTAAGAGAGGTAAAAAAAAAAGATTATACTTCTACTGTAAAAATTAAACTTCCATCCAGATTTGACCCTAACGGGTCACAGGGTGGGGTGGGCTAGACAGGTTGACATTACAAGGCAATACTTAAAAGCAACCACGCATAAGGGCAATTTTGAGAGACCAGGTAACGAAACATGCATGTCTTTTGACTGTAAGAGGAACAGGACTATCCAGACAGAGACCATGAATGTTTGGGGACAATTATGCAAATTCCATGAAGAAATCCTCCTGTCAGGGTTCAAACTCAGCTTGCTTGATGTATGCAACAGTGTCAACGTTTGTACCACCATGCAACTAATAGGTGCTCTTATTTCTTGGGGCTTTTAATTATGTTTGAGAGTGCAAACAAATGTGGGGAATACTGCTTAAAAGACTTTCTGAAATGTAAAATGTACAATATCTGTAAGGAATGCGTAGAATATGGCTCACCGCTATTTAACCTTTCTTCTAAAAAAGCAGAGAAAACGTTCATAGTAGGTTTTGGAACATCGTCTCAATTGAATTATAGGGTAGTTTTGTGATATTGGATTTTGCTTCAACTGAAGAAGAACGCAAGCCGTTTCATGACTACAAATACAATTTTAACAAGATTGTTGACTCAGTTTGTCGATAAATAGGCAACGAAGAATCTAAACTAAAATCTGCTTGTATTCACCTTAACATTTAGATGAGTTCGACAGAGAACATGGTCTTAAACAAACACGGTTTGTTGTTTCTGAAACAAACACGGTATGTTTAGGACCAGAAAATGAAAAACAAATAACCACAGTTTCGTTGTGAATGTTTAAGTAGCTTGTCCTGCTGCCTCGAAAATCATCAATAACAATGCAGCTTCGTATGAACGATAAAAACTCGACAGCAACAAAAGAATGGTACCACGGTAGCATTTATAAGCTAGTTCTTCACATGATGCTACCGAAAAGCTTCACAAGCCCCCCTAAATATATAAACTACAGTAATAAACATATAATAACCGGATAAATTTAAGAAAAAAAATTAAACAAAATGAACGAGAAAACTCACAAGCCAGTCGAACAGGAAGGCTTTCCGTGTTGCCTAGAAACAAGCCTTCCTCTTTGATTGATAAAGCTCTTCTCAGAGTAAATGGTTGCCATCTAGCGGCTCAATGCGGAAATTGCGTGACTTTTGTTAATATTTTTTTTCACACGTTTTAACTCTCGAATATAATAAACGTATAAATACTAACAATTTACTACAGGCTTTGACGCACACATTAGTAATCGTACTTTACGCCGTCCTTCTTTCTCCACTAAAAGCTTCAATTCAATTTAATTCAGTTCAGTTCAATTAAATTTAAATAACAAGCAACACAGCAGCTTTTGTCTTATTGATTAAAATCTGTATTTAATTTAGTAGTTTTCATTTTAGCAGAATTACAGTGCCCTGCAAAGGTAGTCATAATCATTGAACCTATTCACATGTTGTCATGCTCAAGTGGGACTTGTGTGACTAAGTAATTTAAAGTAGCGAGCAATTATTTGGTGGAAGGAAATGATGCTTGGTTTTCGAAATGTTTTCCAACTAAAATCTCTTACACATGATTTAAGGTATTTCACCCCTTTTAACAGTCGGTCCATGAGAACACAGCTGTCCTCATGACAGTGTTAAATGTCTAAAAGTATGTTTAAATTCCTGGTTTCCTTGTAAATATAAAAAGTTTGGTTTTTATCACTAATCAGGATGCCTAAGAAATGTCAATGTGAGTCTGCAGACTTAGCAAAAAGAGAAATGACACTCTAAGACACTCTCCTCCCCTTTACATCTTCTATACAGTAACACTGGAACGTCAAGGTGAACTGAACAGCACAGGGACCTGATCGCTGTGTTACTGCAGAAACCCCATCCCAAGCTTCTAAATCAGGCTACGACATCTATACATAGATAATATGAGGCAGTTCTGCAGCTTCTACCAGATGTACACATTAACACACACATACACCCGCGCGCACACACACACACAGAGCTGTCCACTCTGAATGTAAATGCCCTCCACTGCTGAACTCTCAGTATGCTAACGAGCTTTAAAAAGCAGTGTCACTACACTAATGAATATGCATCAGAGGCCCGGTGAGGGTGACCTGTAGGGATGGGACAAGAGGTCTCGAGAGGTGGGGCGACAGGAATGTACACCGCATCTCTCACGGGACATGATTGGACAGAAAATGAACATATTCACCACAATAGAACACCCACTATCACTCACCCCCACACATCCTCAAATAAACACACACCCTCAACCCTATCTTACCCCACCCTCCCCGTTGTTGCCTCTTGATCCAGCTTCACACACCTGCTCCTGCTTTGCTTGATGTCTGAAGACCGGTGCGATGTAGAACTACAGGGCAGCGAACTGATCCACACATCAGCGCTTTTCTTTGCTTCTCTGACTCCTTCAACTTCCCTCACCCTCTTCAAATATTGAAGGAACAGAAAAATCCGATATTTGGACGTCAATTACCACAGGTATGGATTCATTTTTTTTTTCATTATATCATTAGAAAGCCATTGTAACAATAATTTCAGAAAAATTATAGACTTACAAAAAAGTACATACAAACCACAAGCAGACCTGCACCAAAAATTAGAATGTGTTTAATTAAAAAAAAAAAGATAAAAGTAACAAATGGTGCGATTTCAGATTTAACACCAGATTTTTAAGATTAAGAAAAAAAGTAGCTTCATAGTGCAGTTAAATCAGACATATAAAAAAGGTGCAGTTGAAAATATCAATTTATTTTTTGCAGAAATTACAAAGATTGCATCTTTTATCATTGTAAAAGATGCAGTTTAGTTAGACTAAGATATAAGTAGCATTTATCATCTCTCATTACTGCATCGAAGCTCAAAAAAAACTTTAAAAGTGAGATAAGTGTCCGCATGGATGTGCTGATTCAGCCCCAGATACTCAATACCTGTGATGTCTGCAGAATTGAAAATAACAACCCAAAACATTTCCTGTGCTCAGGAGTCAAGTTTTGGCAGCACTTATTGCACTGGCGTGACCTTGGCACATGACTCTGACCTCTGGCAGCTGAGCGTTGAACAGCGGAGATCCACACGTGGTGCTTCACACACTCCCTACCACCCTTCACCCGCCCACTACCCCCCACCCGCACCTCTTTAACTGCATTTCAGCAGCTTTGGCAAAGACAGCAGCTTTCATATCCTGTGTTTGAGTGTTTTTGCAATGCCAGCAGAAACAAGAGACATTATTTGACACTGGTGTATATACTCCGTTTATAAGCACATTATTGCATCAAATATTTGATCAACAGACTGAGGAAACTTCACGCAGTCTGCTCTGAAGAGCTCTTCAAATTACGTCAAATAAAACTACACACTTTATGAGATTTATAGCTGTGGCAGTCTCTGCCTTGTTTGAAAGGTGATGTTGCAGAGTTGTGCTGAGCCTTTTCTTTTTTCTTGCACTGTTTTCATTTTTCTGACAGCGAAATCCCTGATCTGTCACTGCGACCGATAATGAACCGACGAGCCGCACCGAGCACCTCGTTCAGCCCCACCAAGATCCCAAATGCAGCAACTACACCGGGCAAAAACCAAACTGGAAGCCACGGTGCCAACAAGTTCATGAATGAGCTACGGAGCATCCACAGTGAGTTGGACAGCAGAATGGATTTCCTTTGGATCTCAAGTCATATTTCAAAGCTATTGTTGTATGTCAGCACTTGTTAAAAAAGATTAGAGATTATTGCTTTTGCTCCAGTATGTTAAATATTTAATATACTCCCTAAAGACAGGATATTAGAGGAAGTAAACGTCTGGATTTAGCAACGGTTTTGGTGGCACATGCTGGACGTTTTCAAAGGGGAAGGTAGACTGGAGTCACAAATAACCTGAGGTTAGCACATCAAAATCAGAAACCATAGCAGAATTTTATGAATTTTTATAATGCAGCTTAATATTAAAGTTAGGCGGGAGGCAGAGCAGAGAGTGAGTTGTAGACATATAAATGTGAAATCTATAGGGAAGAAAGTAATAAAAGTATTGACAAAAGAATAACAAAAATAATTAAATAATTGAAACATACTCTCCTATCTTATAATAATAATAATAATAATAAAAATAAATATGAATGTCTGTCTGGATGTATGATGGGAGGGAAGAGGGGCTTGTTGTTGTTTCTGCATACAACTTACAGGAGATCCGTAAGTTGTATGCAGAACTTACGGATCTTAATATTTAGAACTTAATATTTAGGCCTTTAATATTAAAGGCGTAAACCTTTAATATTAGGTTTAGGCCCTGTCAATATCAGTGTAGAGGATCTACACCCTTTCATAAAAAATCCCTATAAAGATGACAATTTGTTTTGGAAAGGTCTTGAGAAAAAAATGACACTAATTGTTCCTGGGACTTCGCTGGGCTTAAATGACAATGTAAAGCAGTCAGTGAAATGGACCAAAAACAAGAACGATGTGCTCAAGGCCAAGAACTACAGAACGTCAGAGGTGATGCTACGATATGATTGTTTTCAAACAGCCTTATATTGATTATTCAAGTGGAAATCACTTGATTAGTCAAGTGATTCTTCAAGTGAATAATAATTACCTCACCTACCTCACATATCAGGTGAAGTAACTAAAGCACCTCACCTGATATGTGTTTCTTTTTAAAAAAAATTCCCTCAAACATCAATTTAATGTAATTTTTTTTGAAAAAACTTTCTTAAACAAGTGGCTACGAGAAAATAAAGTGGTGGCAAAGTGAAAAGATTGAGGGAGTCTGGGGAAGTCTCATAGTGGAGAGGCAGACACTGGAAATCTCTGTTTTAATGTGCGTGACCTTCAGGAGCTGAGGCAGCACAGCATGAGAAAACATTATGCCACCATGATCAATATAGTCACTTGAGACAAGGAGTGCCTTGGAGACCCATTATCAATTAATGTTGTTTACTGCTTCCTCCATAAAGGCCATCTGTTATATAAATACAAAGCCACAGATAAATGCTATTTAGGAACGTTCTAAAGTTTTCTGGGTGCAGAAAGATCGAGGAAACATGTTAATCAACAATTCTGCCTATTTTTAGAGCATCATTTTGAATAGGAATTTTATTTTAGTTTCATTAAAATTTTACAAAACTCAAAACAACTTACAGAGAGATTGTAAATTATTCACTGTAAGCTAATAAAATATTTTACTCAGCAAGAATAGACACATTTTGCAATTATCAAAATGCGATAAATCAGAAAAATGTACCCTTTATCAAACTCGCCAAAGGAAATGCCTAAGCTGATCTACAATGGTCATAAAACATTCTACAAATGTATTACCCCCGAACCTCATGGTAATGAGTTATAAAAAGACTTAAAAAAAAAAAAAAAAAAAAAAAAGTCTGTCAGGTCATCTGCAAAATTTGGTACTGTGGGAGGAACATTCATAATTCATAATTTATTTTTTTTTAAGTTAACCAGTGTGTCCAGGGGTGTCTAATTAGGAATTTTTACACATTTTTTCCTGTTAAGAGGTCGATGTTACCAAACTGGACCAGATGCAGATGCATTATTATTTTCTCCCATGCATTTTTATGTTTGTGATTTCGTAGAACCGTCCTGGGCAACAGCCGCCCTTTGCATCGTCAGTTTGTGCATGGTGCTGTCATGTATTCTTTGCATCTGGAAAAAATGCTTGATAAAGAAGGACAAGGACAAAGAAAAGGACAAGAAGAAAGGAAAAGAGAAAATCCAGGGAGGTTTTGACACTGAAATGGATGGGGGTCACAGCGAGGTAAGCTAGCGCACAACAAACACATTCACAGACGTCACCTCCTGCAGACACATTGTCCTTGTAATGTATCATAGCCCTGACGTCTGGGTTACCCAGGACGAGTAAAACTGTCAGTGCACTCTAAGACGAATGGACGTGCTGCTCGTCGCTCATGTTAAATGTAAAGTTAAGGTGAGGTGATGAAAGTTGCTTTGAAGGAGATGACTGCCTTGTCTGAACAACCAACGTCTGCTGTAACATAGGTTAATGCAGAAAAATAGCACAAACTCGTCCGTTTCCATGTTAAAGAAAAGGCATGTTTAAATGCGTATTCAGCACTTATATTGAATTCGTGTCTATCTGTCTGCAGCCCGCAAAAGATGAAACGGTCAAAGAAACAGAGCTTTCAAAACATGAGCCCAAGGAAGACGAGAAGCTCGGCCGACTTCACTTCACATTAGACTACAACTTCACAGAAAATTCGGTGAGTTCCTGAAGCTGCTCCATCTGCCAACTGGTCACCAGCTATACGTCTTCATTCTGTTGCCATTCTCTGTGCTCACGCTCCAGCTAGTGGTCGGCCTCTTGGAGGCTTCAGAGCTTCCTGCAATGGATGTGGGAGGCAGCTCCGACCCTTATGTTAAACTCTACCTGCTCCCAGACAAGAAGAAAAAGTTTGAAACTAAGGTCCACAGGAAGACGCTGGAACCAAGCTTCAACGAAACCTTCACATTTAAGGTAAAACGTTAGAATAGGCAGCCTATTTCAAAGGGTTGGCGTGTTAATACAGTGCTGAAGAACTTGGCTTCAGACAGACATATTCTGTTTATGTTTTTTTTTCTTTTTTGTCAGATGTAATGTTTAAGATCATTTAACAAATGTTAATGTCAGTCAGAGATGATCTGACTAAATTCAAGATGGAGCTTTTAAATAAGGATGTTATGAGGTGAATAAAGCAATCCAAACCAATCTGAGCCTTTGGAAAAAAAAAAAAAGAAAAAAAAAAAAAGAAAAAGTTGTCCCCCTTGCCATCAACAATCGCTATCAAGCAACGACAGGGAGGTTTTTTACATCACCATGGAGAAATTTGAAATTTTGAGCCATCATAATTCAATCAAAAAGACACATCAGACATTACAATTTGTTTTGTGATCTGAAACATTTAAAAGCAACAAAAAAAAAAGCAAAAATAGAAGAAAAGGAGGTCGATACTTTTTCACAGCGCTATCGCAATGTGAATTTTTGCTCTACTGTAAAGGTACCATATACGGACTTGGGCGGAAAAACCCTTGTGATGACTGTGTATGACTTCGACCGGTTCTCAAAGCACGACGCAATCGGGGCAATAAAGATACCGATGAGCAGCATAGACTTCAGCCAGTCTCTGCAGGAGTGGAGAGATCTGCAGAAGGCTGAGAAAGAAGAGGTGGGAAGATAACTTTACAGAGAGCTGGATTAGTTAAAATTATGCATGATGAAAAGCCTGAGGATTTTAAAAATGACCTATTAGGGAAAACTCTTTCTTAAAAGAAATAATTTCTGTTACTTATAATCAGACAAAATTATGCTATTATAAATTCTGTGGAATCCAGCTGTTCTGAAGCAGCGACCATTATATTAAAATATCATAAAATATCTATTATCTGATATTCTTCCAACTTGATCTTCATGTTTGTGAACCAGAGCGAGTGGCTTGGAGACATATGTTTGTCCTTGAGGTTTGTACCAACTGCAGGGAAATTGACTGTGGTTGTCCTGGAGGCCAAGAACCTGAAAAAAATGGATGTGGGTGGATTATCAGGTGAGCCCAGCTGCAGAGTTCATGGGAATTTTGCATTTTAAAACTGCAATTAACAGTAAATACTTCCCGTTAATGATTAATGAATAATTATGCCTCTGTTTTACAAAATTCTCAGAAAATGGGAAGTTCTGTGATTTGTTTAGCATCTAAATCTTGTTCAAAATCAGACTTTTGGGTCCAATTTGAAATCCAGAAATGAAATAGTCCACAGGAAAATAGGTAATGAGATTGCTTTTTCTTATTGAACTTGTCTTTAGGCGCAAGTAACACAAAAATCAATGGATTAATAAGGTGAACCACAATTCAAGTTGTGATGTGACTAAACAAAAATAAATGTCATAATCTAAACATAAATTCATTTTCTTTGTTAAAAATGCTGAGTTTTATTTTTTGCACATTGGAATAAAAAATAAAGCCTGCAAGCTTTTTAACACACTTACCCAGGCTTGGAAAATAACAAAATAAAAATTCCAAACTTTTCCTGACTTTCTAGGAACCTTGAGGTCATCTTAGATTCCCGTCACTAAAATGTTTTAACATTTAAAGTAGCTGATGTGGGTCAGTTCAGTTCACTTGGCTCTTAAATCAGGAATCACTACAACTAATGTTGCTTTTCATTGATAGAGTTACAGAGCGGGTGCCAAGCTTTTGGTCTGCTGCTTTAACATAAAACACCCCTGTTCTCTCTTGCAGACCCATATGTGAAGATCCACTTAATGCAGAATGGCAAACGACTGAAGAAAAAGAAAACTACTATAAAGAAAAACACTTTGAACCCTTATTACAATGAGTCATTCAGCTTTGAAGTGCCATCCGAACAAATAGAGGTACGCTAAAGAGGTATTTGGGGATACGTGGACGTGAATAATGTTCAGCGTATAAAATCCTTCTTCTGCGTAAACTTTCTTTGCAGAAGGTGCAAATAGCAGTGACTGTGCTGGACTATGATAAGATTGGGAAGAACGATGCCATTGGGAAACTGCTTCTGGGCGGCAACAGCACTGGGACTGAACTGCGCCACTGGTCAGACATGCTGGCCAACCCACGCCGCCCGATAGCCCAGTGGCACAGCCTTAAATCAGAGGATGAAGTCAACTCATTGCTTTCCAATAAGAAATAAACCAGTGTGCAAGAAAACCAACTATTTATTTTAGGCTTATTTACCGTCCTTCCTTTTCTCCCCAACTACATTAACCATGTAAATATTTTTGATTAAACATTTATGTTAAAATAATTGACTGTAAAATGTTTAGAGTTATTTTTTTATGCTTCATCTTAAAGATAATTTTAAAAATACATAACTATTTAAAGTGCAACAACACAAAAGAGATAATAGATTATGTTACATCTGTAATGTGTTCACTAAACTAACAAAATTCACCAGTAGAGGGAGACAATTTAAAGTTCTTCAGTGAATGTTTGACGTTGCTGCTTTGTAAATTTACTAAACTTTTGGTGAACTGAAATGACGAGTTACATATATTTTTATGCTTTTAATATTTGCTTGTTATATTTTAGACAGGTATTAAGCATTCACTCACAACCTATAGGTATACATACATGTCAAATTATTTGTGAAAGTTGTGGTCACATATCATTTCATGTATTTTAGGATTAATACATTAGATTTTCATATGTTACTCTTTCTGTTAGTATCTCATAAAAGAAAGCAGTTGAAAATAGTAAAAGTTGTCAATAAAACACCACTACCCAACACTACCAATGTTTCACGCTTTTAACACAAAATGAAGAAAAGAACTAAGACTTAAAACCTCACAAACAATGTTTAAAAATAAAGCATATTCATAAATAGAAACACTATAACTAAGTATTACTTTAAAAGTAAGAAAATATGATGATAATGCTGATGATATATGAAAGAATCCCATAACTAGATTAAACACATGTATGTTGAGCCAACTTTGGTAGGCCAAAGATAAGCTAAACATAGAAGAACTAAATCCTTAGTCACTCATGACATTTTTATACTCCTATGATGTGACATTGACGACCATTTATCCTTTACTCTTAAAAGTGGGAAAAATGAATATTTTCTTACTTGAAGGAAATATGCTCTTTGTGTAAGGCAGCTGCATTGATCTTTATCAGTCATAAAATGGCTACAAAAACATTTACTGGCCTAAATTTTCCTCTATCTATCTTGCTGCTATTAAAGCACCATTGCCTTACTCTTAAAATCATCACCATGCCAAATCCTTTGCCATGCCAAGCTGCATTGATGCAGTCATTCATGCAATAGGAGATCTAGCCAAAATAGGGGTGTATATAGATTGTTTTTATAGACTAGTCCAATATTCTAGAAAACTGAACTCTTGGTTTCTTCCTAACAATAAACAAATAAATAAATAAAAATGATGCTGTGTGAATTTTTTTTTTCTTTTTTGCTTTTTGAATAAAAATACTAAAATAAATTAATTTCCAAAATTTACTACTTGATGCACCTGTGAATGAAGCTTAGTAAACCTACAGCTTAGCAACACGTGGAAGTAAGATTTGTTAGAAATGTGTTACAACATACTAGCAAGATTAACAGATTAATTCATAATTCAAAAATATATAAATTATTATGGAAACTTAAATGTCTGGCAACATTTTTCTTTAAATCAACATATCACCTGTAATGTTAACACCGTTACTGGCTAATCACCTAGCATTTACGCTGCTGTTAGACATACCAAAATATGACATGTAGTTGGTTAATTGGCGCTTATACTCTGCTCAAGATAGGAAAACAGACGCTCTTGTTGGTGTGTCGGTGAGAGTATCGCAGTCATGAAGGCCTCCTCCACAATTTCCCTCCCTAAATCACAGTATGAGAAAGCAGACCCGTGCAGTCGGAATGGGGGTGCTGGTGTAACAGAGAGCTCACTGCAGGCTCACCTTTGCACGCAGGTGTGGACAAGCCGCTCGTCATCTTCCTCAGGAGGGGCTTTCGCCTCCTCCAGGTGGCTTTACAGGTGCAACTAGGTTTCATCCCGCTTCCCTCTACCAGATATCCTAAACCCTTTCCACTCGGGACAGCTGAGATGCACCGTTAACGTTTCGGTGGGACTTCCTTTCGAACTCTGAGATGAACGTAAAGTGGACAGTGAAACGATTTCTTCTTCTTTCGTTTTCAGTCTCCCACTTGCTGTTACTTGAGGGTAAGTTAGAGTTTTGCTTATCCAGAATGTCATCCACCAACACTACACATTGTCATTTTTGTTTATTCCATTCGAGAAATAGCTTTTGTTTACGGTTTATTTTTAATCAGTAAGACTTTGTCTCTCACTTTAACATGAAATCAACTCAATTAGAAATAACTTGTCCCTACCAGTCACATGAAAAAACTGCTTCCTTAGCTTTCTTCATCAAATTGTTGATAAAGACTACAGTTGAGTCTAAATTATCCGTGCCACTGCCTGATCTAGATTTATTCCATCCAGTCAAATTTGTTTCTGAAAGGAAATCACAAGGCATCTGTCTATTTTTTAAATAATGCACAAGAGTGTATTATTAATTATTATTAATCAATTTCAGTTAAATTTTAGTTAACTGAAATAAAATTTATCCATGCTTTAATTAACATGGATAAATTCCATATCAGTAATTATTTTGCTATAAAATTTTAAATAATCAATGGAAAACATGTGCTGGCTTTACAACAAACAAGTACTTTGGTTATTTTTATAAATGCTGTTAAGCTTCTGTCATGTCTCTTCTGATTGCTTCAGTGTGAGGTTTGAAGGTCTCCTTGCCATTAAACTAATCGTTTGCTCCCTGTACAGCTCCTCTTACAAATTAAAGTCAAGATTGGGATTGGGGAACTCCAAAGCATGAATATTATTATTATTATTATTATTATTATTATTATTATTATTATTATTATTATTATTATTATTATTACTTTAGCTTCCTATTAGAAGGAATGTAAAGATTGCCTTAAATTTAAATCTGAAAAGGTAGTAATAATTCTGGCCTTTATTGTAACATTCTTAATTGTAAAACTCAAAACTGATTTGTCTTGAGCACATGTCAGCCTATGAAAATAAGTTTGTATTTAAAAAGGAGCCACACATTTTAAGATTTAAAACTCTAATCCTGATGTTGTCACTTTAATTAGGAGGTCAGAGCCGACTTGCAGTGGCAGAGGGAAGATCACAGAGGTAAATGAAAGACAGAAATGTGAAAATGTTTTTTTTTTTTTTTTTTCCACAAATGATTCCCATCCGGAGTCACAGGATGGCCATGATAAATGCATGCTTTCAACCAAGACAATGTGTGTGACAGAAACTGATTGAATGTGAACTCGCATTTTTTTTGTGCGCAAGGCTTTAGTGAAAAGAAGTTTGAAGTCTGGATTCAAGTGGTGTAAAGTGCACTTAAGTCTCCCCTCTGACTGTTTCTATCCACTAATGTGCATGTTTGTGTGCGCACAGGAGGGCTAATGCACTTCGGAGGAAACGGGATCTCCTTGGGGAGGAGGTTTGTACACTACACCTAAGAGAACCAGAGGAGGTCAGGGCACCCTCATGCGCATAACACCTCATCGGCACAAAGCCGTCTTTGTAACCAACTAGACACAGTCACAAACACGCACACATCTCACCCACTCAGTCTGATACAACTTAAAGCAGCAGATACACAACTGGTGTAGCACAGAGTCCGTGAGGCTGTTAATTTTTGAGAATTTTTACAGGAAACGATCTAAATGTCTTTTGTGTGTTGCTTCTTCCCCCAACCCACCCAGACATATAGGCCATTGCTGCCAGAAAATTCACTGTCACGCAGCGTTTTGCACAACTACACAGCCAGAGATGAATCTTCAGGTAAATACGATCTTGAAATTCACCCCACATTTGCAGAACATAGAACTCTGTAAGGAAGGAATTTCAGTTTGTCTTTCTGTCTGTCTCAGAATATTGTGGCTGCCTTAATGGAGGTTGGTGTCAGGAGGACAGTGTGTGTGACTGTTCTCAGTTTCAGGCATTGGGAGACCGCTGCCAGATCAGTAAGTCATTCACTCGCATCTTCACACATTCATATCATCCTCTTATTTCAGCTCATGTTCGTCTCTGTCTTGGAAGTAATATGCCTGTCCTAACACATTCAGGCTTTCTGACAGCTACATTGAGACTCTTTCGAACATGAATAACCTAAACACTTAACAGTTGTATTTAGTAGAGGTTTCTTAGTCTTCTGGTATTATTATTTCGTGGCATAATTCCCAACCATGTTCAAACACACCCACTCACAAAGACCTGTGTAAAAGATATGACCAATAGCTATTGGGTTCAGTTGCTAAGTCAAGTTTCTAGCCTTTAAATTTGAATGTAATTTCTGGTTCTGTCCTGTAGATATCCATCCAGATATCCAAGTAAATGTTATTTTTATTTTTTCAATTTGAAGAACTAAATTCAAGACTGTGTTTCCAATTGAGTTCAATGAAAGTCGTGCATCCACCCAGTCATCCATTGAGATTTAAAGCCTCATGACTTCCCAAATACCTGCCAAGAACCTTTTGAATTTAGGCTTTAGACATCGGATAAAAACACAATGAGAACCCTGGAGATTTGAGCATACAAAAATATGAAACATGTACGGATGCAGTTAGTGCTAAAACCCATTAAAGTGGTTCTGTTGTGACCTATGAAGGAACTTAGATGTTTGACAAAAAAGTACATGAAAAATGTAAGTTTTGCTTAAATATAATTGTCAAGGTTAAAATAGTCAACATAGTTAGGGAACGTTTCTGATTGAGACACTAATGAGTGCACAAAATGCCACTCACTGATAAAATTACAGGATGTGAATCACTGTAACCGCCATCCATGCTCTCAGATTATGGGGAGGGTCTCGAGCAGCATCTTGGCAAAGCAAGCCATGGGGATTTTCCAGCAACAAAGGGCTTTTACAAAATTCAGGTATTCGTTTTCAACAGATAAGTTTAATTAAATACAAAATGATGAAAGATATAAAGATGATAACCGAGATCAGATGATATGTTTGCCCTCTCAGTTTAGTTGAAAAAATAGACAAAAAAAACTTCCTTTTACAAGAACAATTTCTAAATTAATTAAGCCGTTGTCCTTCTAGTACCTAACCAGGGCCAGGATAGAGATGGGATCTGCAGGTCGTGGGGTCAGCATCACTTTGAAACATTTGATGGGATCTACTTCTACTTCCCTGGAACTTGCTCTTATATTCTGGCTCAGGACTGTCACTCAGCTACTCCAGAATACACAGTGTGGGTAAGGGCAATATTCAACATTATTTAACATCCTGTTATTTTGGTGTGAATGAAAATGCTGTGTGTTATATGAGGTATAATAAAGCAAAATGCCATAAATTTGAAACAAAACATACTAAGCAACCTTTTACTGTATGCCTTGGGTTTTAGCATCTTTCCTCTTGTCTTTTAGTATACAATGACAAATTACAAACAGTGGCTAAACCTTCTCAGTATTTAAATTCTTTACTCATTCCAATCCCTCCCCTAATTAGCATCTCAAATGATGACAAAATCACTGAACAGTAAATGTATTTTGTTGTTTCTTTAATTCTAACAGCAACATTTACATATGGAATTGTGTGAATACAGAATTATAGATGTCAAGCATATATTTATGGTGTTTCTTAGTGTAAAAATGTTATGCTATGGTTAAATGGAAATGACTTAACAGTTATCCAGTAGAATCGTTGAGTCTGTCCAAACTGAGAATACCTCACTGAAGGTCATTTCTGAAGGTTGTTGTATGCAGAGTGTTGTATGCAGATATATTATTTAAAAGTTCTTTGGAAGAAAAAACATGGAGAAGGAATGGTGACTGAGTCACCAAGGTAACCACATGCAGCCTTGAGTAGATTGCGAAGCAAAGTCCACGGTAACTACTATTACATATAACTGTAATTATTATTACAACAATAGGACTGGACTGTTGCTCAGTAGTCTAAAGTTTTCTTTTGAAGATGAAAGTAATTTTGTCTTTTGATTTTGAAATCACTCTGCCATCAGGGGAAAGAGCGGAGAGGCTCGGAATCCAAGTTTATTGATGCCCAATGTGACTCTCTCTATTGTCAGTGATGATTTGAGGAGACATGTCATTTGTTTTATGAAGTCCAAAGTCAGCAGAGCTGTCCATGAGGACAACTTTATTGAGATGCTGAAATCATTTCCTCACAGCATCTGTCAACTGCTGACACTCCCCAAAAGTACCAATATCAGGTTTAATGACCATGACATCATTGCCATTAGTCAGGAATTATTATCTCCTAATCCCTCCCAATTCAGTCTGGCAGTTATTGTCTAAAGGAAGACAGGAGACACCAGACCAATCGATGGAGATGAACTGAAGGCTGCTATTAAGGCAAACTGCACTTTTTCATAAGCTTAGCAGAGACACAGACTAAAGGCCTCCATGCCACACTGCTGATCCATTTTTAATGGTCTTACTGTTCAATCCATGAACATACTTTTTCAGTTACCTGACATTTCTCTTTCAATTTTTACCTGTGTTTGTGTGAACCTGCTTTGATTGCCTGTTGCTTTGCTGCAGTTGCACAGAAATCTCCCCATAGTGGAACAATAAAAAAGGAATTTCTAACTATCTAACATCAAAGTTTCTCCTTTTTATTTCCATAATTAAAACAAACAAACTCTTTAATAATAATCTAATGCATTTAAACCCACCTCTCCATTATTTTGCTTGCCTTCTCAGATTCACAATAGCAGAGTGTGCGAGGGAAGTGTGTATTCTTGTCCAAGAGCTCTCAGTTTGTTCTTCCCAAACGAGGAGGAGATCCATATCTCTGGATATCAGGTCCACCAGGGAGGTCGCAGGTGTGAGGAGAACAAAACAACCTAATAACATTGACCAATAAATGGCAAAGCCATCAACATTTCTCAATGCCTGACAGTATCATTTGTGACTCTTTCATTTTGTCTGTGTTTATGAAATGTCAGGTTAAGTTTGCCTCAGACTGTAGGTGGGGTGTTTATAGAGAGACTGGCTGATTACCTGCTTGTCAAGAGTGTGTTTGGCTTCTCTTTGGCCTGGGATGGAGGCTCAGGCGTCTACCTGAAGATGAGCGAGGAGCACCAGGGCACCCCTTGTGGCTTGTGTGGGAACTTCAACCACATTGCTGATGATGACCTCACCACTGCTCGGGGTAGGACTGGGCAAACTGGCCCCTCATCCGTTTTTCTCCTCACTCAGCACCCACTCAGTGCAATTATTGCTATTATACACTCAGCACCAATTCTGGTCAATTATAGAAGGGGCGGGACTATCATACACCAGAGCAGAAAGAAAAGAACTGTCACTTTGGTTCTAAAAGCCTAGAAGAAGTATGAAAATTTCCTCACATGGCCAGTAATAGTAATTATAATCTCTGGGTTTTTGGCAGAAAGCTTTCAAAAATAATTAGGTCAAACCCTAAATATCTAAAATATGGACATACATGTCATTGCAATGCCAAGTTTTGTTTGAATGGGCTTCTTGTTGTACTTATGAGAAATGAACATGTACTTGTCATTTTCTAATCTGTCGATATGAGCCTGTTGGTGACATACTGTCATGTGCTCACTCTGTGTTTAAGGCATTCGAACAGATGAGCCTGCGGTGTTTGCTAACAGCTGGACAGTGGACCTTCCTCACGAGAGAGCTTGTCCCTCTGTAGATCTTGACTTTAATGGCCCTTGCCATTCTGAGTCAGACATGGATGTAAGAACCATATCAAATGTTTCAACTTTGTATTTGTATTTTCATTATATTTTATTTCCTTTTTGTATGGGAATTGGCAAAAGAGAACATGTTGAGTTTTGACAGGGGTTGATATGAGATTGTGATGCTATCATAACTTTGAGTACAAATAGCACTGCTTGACAGTATCACGGTATTTCATTTACAAATTTAAACGAAAATGTCCAATATGGCCTATTTGCTTTTAGGACAGAAAAGCAACAATTAATTTATTTGTTGAGTAGTTTCATGATACAACAGACAACCTCCTTAAAAATACAAATTGGCCAGAGAAATAAAATATTTGCAAGTTTCATCTACCGTATTTTTCGGACTATAAGCCGCTTCTTTTTTTTTTTTTAGCCATGCGGTTATAACCCGGGGCGGCTTTTCTGTGAATTTTTCTTCAACCACCAGGGGGCTCATTAGCAGGAAGTGAATCATTGGAAGTCAAAATTGGAAATCAAAGAAGAAAGTGCTAAATTTCATTTAGATTAGAATAAGCATATGCTAGCAGCGGGCACGACGGAGAAATTTCTTCAAACTCATACCCCCTCATCATTGAAACAACACAAAGAAAAATATGCCGCTTTTAAGTTGAGGAGTATCAATCTGGCAGTACAGGAGGGAAATAGAGCCGCTGCAGGTAAGCTCGGCGTGAACGAATCCGGGGTTCGGCATTGGAGACGGAGGGCTGCGTCCTTAATAGCAGATTTATTAAGGACGCTCCCTCTGCTGCGTCTTTGTGGAAAACTGAGAGCGGCGGAGATACCAGCAGCTAATAGCCCGGTGCGGTTTATATATATGCGGTAATCTACACAAGATTAAAATTACACATACAGGTTTAAATAAATTTAGGCCTGTGCGTTCAGTATTCAGGTAAACTAAGCTGCATGGTTTCTTTCTAAAACCATTTTTGATGTGCATTTGGCATCACTGGCCTGTAAGAACATCCAGCTGTGTTCAAGCTCCATCTACCTTTTTGTTGATTTGTTGAAAAACTCTCCCATTGCTCTACCCCACTGTGTGCAATGCTCAGCACTACTGGCAGTAAAACTGACCCTCAGCATGATGCTGCCGCCATTATGCACGACGGTTTGTGTATCAGTCTTGGGTTTTAAAAGCCTCACCTTTCTCTTACGTCATGTGGCCAAAGAGTTACATTTTTGTCTTGTCAAACCATAAAACTTTTACTGAGAGTGTTTTGAGATGAAGGCTGCTGGTTGTTCTTGAACATCTTTACTAATATTACCTCACCTAAGATTGATCCTTCTGGTTGAAGCCTCAGCATAATTCCAGGAGGACAATAATTCCAGACCGACTTGTATCCCCAGATCTTGCTTTTAGAAATAATCAAATTTATAATCATTCAACCCCGAGAAATGAATAATTCAAATGCATGAACACTATAGTTCATGTGGCAATCATGCACACGAGTGTGTATAAATGTACTTATGTTGTTTTTTTTTTGTTGTTTTTTTGTTTTTGTTTTTTTAAACGTATGTATCCCGACCTTCTCATTCTTTGCAAATCTGCAGGACGCCATTGAGAAATGCAGCGCTCTCCTTTTCTTTCCGTTTCTGTCCTGCCATGAAAACATCGACCCAAATCCCTTTGTCGCCAGCTGTGTCTCTGACCTCTGTGTGTAAGTCGTAGCCTGATCACAGCCAACTGTATGCATTCAAAACTTTTATTTGAACAGAATCTTGTATATCAGAAACTCAGTTATTCCAAAAATGCTCTCTTCCTTTTAGGGCCGATGATGAGGAAACATTTTGTCGAGCTTTGATTGAATACACCAGAGCCTGCTCACATGTTGGATATCCTGTAAGAGAGTGGAGGGACAGTTTTCCATCGTGTAGTAAGGGTCCTCCACTGCTCTCCACTGACACACCTGTTAAACAGACTTATCCCCTCAGGCCCTCATGTGTCATTGTTATTTCTTGTTTCCTGTTTGTGCTATCACAGACGACGGCTGCGAGGAGAGCTTTGTGTATAGAGACTGTATCAGTTGTTGTCCGCCCACATGTACGTTTGAGAAAGAGTGTCTAGGAACCAACCTGCACTGCCTGGATGGTTGCTACTGCCCTGACGGTATTTACACCAAATAAGAGGATGGCTAGGTTAATAAAATAAGTTGAGATAACTGAACGTAAGCCCTCTCTGCACACAGGTCTCATCCTACAGAATGGAACATGCATCCCTGCATCTCAGTGTCCTTGTGTTTATCATGGAACATCTTATGTGCAAGGACAAGTGCTTCAACAAGGCTGCAGTGTCTGGTATGTGTGAACTGTCTTTTGTTGGAACATATAAGATAATTAACTTGCTCATTACCTGATTTTTTTTTCAGTGTTTGCATGGGAGGAGTGTGGAATTGTACAGAGAATAACTGCACAGGTGAGTCTACTGATTAGGAAATTTGATAGTCATGTTACCCTTTTTTAATAGGGAATTTTCACATAATATCTGACCTAATTTTTTTCTGGAGGAGAAACTGAAAAGCTAGATTAAACAAACCAAAGGGAAAAATAAATCTTGTTTTACTTACTAGACAAAAAACGTCAAGAAAGATTTGTATTCTTACTTTGAATAAAATTAGGGCACCGTACCTTCTAATATATTTTACTCGCCCAATTTTGTTGAGTTTTGAGTTTGTCTTACTCCTCACTTACAACTGTGAGATATTTGAGAAGCTACGTGAATGTACAGCCCGTTTCATGTCAACCATTAGCAATATAATATCATGACCTGGTCTTTGCGTCTGTCGGAAAATTATTACTTTTCTGACAGCCCTTTGATGAATGTTTTGTTGCAGGGTCCAGTCATGTGTCAGCATCCTTCTTTTCTTTTTAATGCTTAACCAACACTCATTCAGAGGAGAATTCATGATGAATATTATGATTGTGAGCTGGCTAGGTTTATGTCAATTATGTGTTTGTTATGATGTCTAAATAATTGGAATTCAGTCCAAAGAATATTATTCCACATGTCCTGGTCTTAGTCTATGTCCTCTCTGGCAAAACGCTTAACCAAGAACAGGGGTGGCTGTCAAGAAAAACACACTTTTATGCTATCCTAATCTTTAGTGATTGTAAGCAACAATTAAAGGAGATGAAAAAAGCCATTTTTCTATTATTTTTTTTCCGTCGCAGCCGAGTGTTCAGTCGTAGGAGACATGTTTGTGACAACATTCGACGGCAGGATGTTTCTCCAGCCGGGGGCGTGTCAGTATGTGCTGGCAAAGAGCCGAGGCAGCAGCAAATTCACCATCACGCTGCAGTATACCACCTGTGAAGAGGTAACACACTGTCCTTTACACATGGAGAATAAAGTACTACACTAAGAAATATGTTTTCTTTTCCCTTTTTTTTTTTTTTTTTTTTTTTGTCTAGCTGATCGAGACAGTTGTCCTGTCTTAGCAAACTCCCACTTCCACACCTGTAGTTTATTGTCTGGACTTAATTGTCAGAACCAAACCCAGTGGACGCCATGTCAGCTATAAAAAAAAAGACGTGTCTTTGTATTGTTTATTTTAAGTTTGTGCATATTACTGAGAAGCTTGTTGTTTTTCTAATGGGAAGCACTTTGAACGACCTTGTTGCTGAAATGTGCTGTGCAAATAAACTTCCCAGATAGCACATGATGTTAAATCAACGTTGAA
>NW_015113414.1:204440-263925 GCF_001443285.1 Poecilia latipinna | reverse complement strand
TTGTTTGTTTGTTTGTTTGTTTGTTTTGTGTGTGCCAGATGGCAATACATAAACTTCTCTAGAGGAAAAAGAAAATTAAAAATGTTTCAGCAAACAGAAAGTATAACAAAGCACCCGGGAGCTACTGCTCAAGTTGCTGCGGTTGTTTCTGAGCCACAGCATCCACAAAGAAAATCCTGCTGGTGAGTATAAATAACAGCGGACGTGTTGAGTTTAAAAAACACCGGAGATGAAAAGCGGCGCTGTGATGTTTCCTGCTCTGTGGGTCAACAACAGCAGCGACTGTCAACTGAAGCAACAGCGTGCGAAAAACCCTCACATTATCCCAACTCAGGTGTAAAACAAATGCCATTTTTCTGCGCTAACAATCGCTGCGGCATTAACATAACAGAGAGGCATCGCAAACAAACAAACAAGCAGCTTTGGTAGCAGCATGAATATAGACACGCAGGCTGAGAGGGCGCGATCACATCTACATGAAAATACTTCACAACGCTTTGAAGTGACAAAGCAGAACATCCGAGCAAGCCAAAGGCCATCTGCTGCATGAGTGCAGATGAGTGTGTGCCTGCGTGTGTGGAGGTGTGTCTGAGTGTGTGAAAAAAAGCGTTAATACAACATTTATGTGCAAATGTTCACATTTATTTCTTTTTGTGCACGGATGCATGAGAACAGTGGAGCAGTGCATGTGGCTACATCAAAGAACTGACCCCCAAAACTTTGACCCTCCTTAAAAAAGTTATGCTCAAACAGAGCCTCAGGGGAAATAAAGTTTAAAGTGGCAGAAAAGAACGGACAACAGAACCTAGGGCTTCAGAGTTAACCGGCATTTAATTTCCTCTGACCAACAAAAAGTGGGTTGGCAGCAGGGTATATATTATTTTTCCAAGCTTTGGGCTTGTGTGCAAACTTTCTTCAAGACTGAGGAAAGAAGAAGAGTCAGAAAAAAGTTAAACAGGGACGAAAGTGATGCAAATGTTTTTGATATAAAATCCTCTCCTAAGAGATATTAAAATAATGTAAAGTGATTATCAATTCAAAAGAAATTTGTATAGAAAAAAGGGCAAAAGTTATTTATACCTTTTTCAACAACCATTGCAAATGTATTTTTTGGTATGACAGCAATCAACTTTTTTTATGTTTCTATTGACATTTTGACAATTTATTTTTGGTAAGGAGCTCCAAGCCTCACTGCCATCACCT
This sequence comes from Poecilia latipinna, assembly GCF_001443285.1. Classification (NCBI taxonomy): domain Eukaryota; kingdom Metazoa; phylum Chordata; class Actinopteri; order Cyprinodontiformes; family Poeciliidae; genus Poecilia; species Poecilia latipinna. The sequence continues at coordinate 262,722 of NW_015113414.1, read as the reverse complement.
TAAAGTTTAGGTCCCTGCACAGATTTACTGTCAAATTTAAGAATAGGATAAAAAAAAGACATTTAAACAGAACCTGTCTGATAACACAAAGTGGGCTAAAAGATCGCAAAAACTAACATTTCATGTCCAAACAAGACCATACAAAACAGGACGGTGTCTTAAGCACTGCAGACTTCACTTGCCTGAGGTCTGTTCTCATAATTCAACAATAGGAAAGAGATCCTGAGCAAAAATATAATTCATGGAAGAGTTTCAAGGCCAAAACCACACGAGAGATTGTCTCACCTTTGCCAAAAAACATCTTAATGATTGCTGATTTGCTACTCTTGCTGACATGACATGGACATCTGGGAGAGAGTCTTAGTACATCATTTATGTGGAAAGACGAGATTTTTCTAGAGAAAACCCACTTTGTGGCTGTCTGTTCTGTCTGCTTTATTTCTGCCACCTTGAAGAAAAAGAGACCATGTTTTTCCAAATTCCAATACAGAGGAAAATTCACCAAAACATCCTCCTGTGTTGCTCATCAGGCCAAGCAGAGCCCACAGCTCGAACACCTGCACTGTAAAAAGAGATGACGCTGTGGCTGGCTCTCTTTGGAATGACCCCTGGGATGTAATGAAAGAACGCCGTGCCAACATTTTCCCAGGCTTGAAAGAGAGAAACAGTAGGAGGAACAAACTGAGGTAATTTTCAAGGAAAAAACACATTTTGTCAAACAAAACAAGCTGCAGGAAAACCAGAATGCAAAAATAAAAAAGTGTGGAGGACACCAGTCATCATATTGGCACTGCTAGAGCAACAAGAGGTGGACTCCCACATGCAGCATTTCTGCAGCTATGCTATATTAACAACGGAGTCTGGTGTGTCAATGTCATGCTGCAATGAATTGTCTTGGATGTCAAAGTTCAGATCTGGGAGTGATCTGAACTCCCAGATCACTAATTTCTGGTTTTTCAACCAGAAATTAGTGATTTCTAGTTGAATGTCAGAAAATAGAAGGGATTTACTCACATTTGTGGTGCTAACTGTTCTTAGCAGCCCTTGACAAACATCTTATTTCTCTCCTTTACATGTATTAAAACCAGAACGGTCTCCTCTCTGTCGTTTGCAATGGGATTCAGAGCCTTGTTTCAAAGTACAAGGACAACAGTGTGCACAGCACTGGTTTAATGTCTCATTATTATTCAATGTTTTATCAAGCTGAAAATCACACTAAAATTTAACTCAGCTTCAGGGGTCGCTCTATTTTTTTTATTTATTTATCTTGCTTTTTCTTATTTCTGACTTATCAAAGAGACGTTTCAGGACTTACAAATACAAGTCAAGTGCACCATCAATTCACACTGGGAACCAGTCTATTGAGATCAGGCTACTCTGTGGGAATCAGGGCAAACCTCATTCCTCCAATCAACAGGGAAGAAGAAAATTGATCCCAAATTCCAGATGTTCTTTCTCAATGACCTAAATAATAAGAGCTGCTTGAGAGAGAGAATCTCAACATCACTCTAATTGTCTTCATTTAACCTTTCAGATAATTCTATATAGTTATTTTTGTCCTTTTTTGGACTATTTGTTCAATTGCATAAAAGTGACCACTGTAACAGGTGCAGTAAACCTTCATTGGCCAAATTTTCCAGGTATATTGAGCATATTGTCTAGTGTTCATTGTAGCATGAAACATTGCTCACTTCTTCTTTACACTTTGTTGCGAGTCACTGAAAAACAACATGAACAGCTTTCAAAAATGGTCAAAAGATATACATGTTGCAAGAAAGTATACACTGGCAACATTGAAAATGCCATCATGAAAGACACTGAATGATGCTGCAGAGACGCTAAAACAATGATGCTCCTGCCACTGGAGTCCAACAGAACATTTGAGAAGTTTGTATTTTTTTAAAGCATCCCTTAAAGCATTGCTGAGACGAACAGCAAAGATACACAGCCCAAAAAACAAAATGCCTTCAGCAACCGTTGTCACTGTCACTCTTAAAACACTGGAGAGAAAAATGGAAAAGCAAAGTGTGCATTCCACATACTTCGTGTCTAGTTTGGCACATAAACAAGTTTTTATTTTTCAGTCACAAAAGGATAAAATGGTCCTCACAAAAATAGGTGCACAAATATTCAAATGAGTGAAGTACATCAGGGACAGCTGTGTTTGTGTGTGTATGCGTGTGTGTGTGTGCACACACACACGCATACACAGTGATTATTTATGTGTTTGTTTTTTTATTTATGCGTTTGTGGTGAGTGTGTCTTCCAGGGGGTACACTGGCCTCGTTAATACTATCACGCTTTATCCCCAAATACTTGTTACTATGGAAACAACCACTTTGCTGTGTGCATGTGTGTGTGTAATTGTAAATGATCTGAACACTGCTGTTGTGTGTGTACATGTGTAAAAGTGATTGTTCCCCTTGTTTGTGTGTGTCAGAGCGCTCTGCTTGCTGAAAAAAACAATATGTTGACATTCATTACTGTCCCATTAGAGGCAGAGCTGGAAAAGGAGGAATGTTTTCAGAACAAAACCATCTACTGCCTAGAGAAATGCTTAATCTACTGCTCACATTCATTTTAAATTTGAGTTAGCTATTTACATTCTTCAAGACCAAATTTAAGCATTTTTTAATCAACTTGAATATTATTTCAATGCCTTACTTGCTGTCTGTTACCAGAGGGAACATGTCCAGCAGCAGAAAGGAGTGATAGTTTGGTGTGATGCACTCTGGGAGTTTTATAATCTGTCTATTTTTATGTCCTTCAATTGTAGTCTGAGTTTTTGTGAGAATATTAACTTTTTTGAACATTTTGTTCATATAGCCTTAAAATAAAAATGCAATGAAAGACGTAGTTGAATTACGACAGTCATATCGTAAAAAAGGATAAAAATTAAAGTGTTAATCTATAGGACAACAACTTAAAATGTAGTAGGGTGCACAGAGGTGCAGCAAAATGTAAATTATTTGACTAATATGTAATGTTTGTTGCTTGTTTTCTGTTTTGAATATAATTGGTTATTGTGTTACATTTTTTTCATGTAAAATTCAACCACCTTGTTGCTGAAATGTTCTACGCAGTGCGGGGCACACTTTCACCTCTGCATAGCATCTTCATTAGCACTCCAAATTTAAATGATGTAGAACAACATCAGACAAAAATCTTGATCTGGATCTTCTGTTTCAGCAGAAGTTCAACTTGACAAAAGCTCTGTTGCTTTTATCTCACCTTTTTGGTTGTCTAGCTGGAAGTTGCTGTCCTCATTGCCACCTGTGATGGCGTAAGAGACGCCGTCCCCATCAGGGTCATTGGCGTGAACAATGGCGACCAGCGTGTCGGGACCAGCATCCTCACTGAGGAAGGTTTTATAGCTGCAAGAAAGAGGGAAACAACCTTTAACTGTGCTGGAGGACATTGGGAAAGGTAGGATGTGATGTTGCATAAAGTAACAAAGTAAGAAGTGCAAGGAAAAATGTACTACACATAGTAGTGTGAAGGAAAGAGCCTGGATTGATTGAAGTGAAGATGAAACAGAAAGAGATGGAGGAAGCAGAAATAAAAATAAACTCTGACTTAAAAAACACCTCAATTAGCAGATTGTCTCTGTGGAGTAAAAACAAGAGAGATGCTGACATCTGACTTCTTTACTATTAAGTAAAGTAAAATCCACACTGAGATGATCAGATACTAACAGACGGAGGTTCTTACACGCTTTGGGAGAAGACCGGCACCTCATCGTTGGTGTTAGCCACACGGACACGAACAGAGGCTGTCCCAGTTCGAGGAGGCGTCCCTGCATCCACTGCGACAACTACAAACTCGTAGATGTGATTGGGCCGCTCATAGTCCAGGCGACGGGCAGGGCTGACCACACCCCCGGATGTGATGTCAAAATCGCCACTCGGGATGAAGTAGGAGATCTCGGAGTTCACACCGGAATCACAGTCGCGAGCCAGAACTGATGGGAATAAAAAGAGGAAATGTGGTGAAAAACATCTAAAAGAAGAAATAGTTGAGGACAGGAGAAGAAAAAAACTGAAAGACGTTAAAGGAGGAAGACAAATGAGGTGGAAAGGAGAAAGATGAGGGAATTAAAAGGGAATGAATGTGGATTTATGTTAGCAAAAGGAGAGGAAAAAGAAAAGAAGGTGGATGAACGAGATAGAAGAAAACAAGTAGAAAGCCACTCAAAAGAGAAGAGGAACCTGTAAACAAGAGATTTGGATATGTGAGGGGATGAAAAGGAAAAAAAAAAACTGAGAAGATCCCAAGAAAAAAGAACGATGGAAACACAGCAAAAGGAAAACAACAATGGACCGAGAGTGAAAGAATGTAAGGAATCAGGAGGAAAAACCTATAAATGTGGACACACAAAAGAAAAAAAACAACAGGATTAAGGGAAATAACTGGTCTCATCATGATGCATGGTGTTAAAACTTCAGCAGACTCATCAGTTTGTGTTACCTTGCAGTAGTGAGGTTCCAGGTGCGACGCTCTCAGGTATGTTATCTCTGGTGTAGATGGAGTGAAGAAACTCTGGTGTGCAATCGTTCTCATCCGTTATGTGGACAATGACCTGGAGGAAAAAGCTCATTTAGTTTTAGTGTTTCTCATGCAAATAGATGCTCATCTCTGTATGGATCCACAGATCAATCAGAAAAATACAGGTAACGTCTGCACCGGGGTGGAAATCTGAGCCGATATTGATATTAATTAAACTGCCTCGGCCAATAACCAATATTACATATAATTTACTGCCCTTTTGGCACTGTGATAACATATAATATAAGCCCAGTTTTCCTTATTGTAATGACACCAATGTGCCGTTTCTGATCATAATCCAGATATATTGTTAATCCCTAGTTATTTCTGTCTGTGAAGTATTTTTCTATAATTGTATGGATCTTCATAGTAACACCATGAACTAGAGGATCAGTCAGAAGCAAAGCTAGAACCACTCATCTTTCTCTGTCATCCATATGGAGAAAGGTTTGTGTGTGTGTTGTGATCAGGCCATGAAATAAAATAGTTTTAAATCAAACAGAACCACAAAAACATCACAAATTCAAAATTCTGCTTTAGGTGTCTGTTAATCCATCTGGGATGTGGTAAATGACAAATATGATTTTCTCACTACCTTCTATAGTGATATCAGGGTGTTTGTTTGATGTTCTAGTGTTAAAAACTGCAGATACAGATGCCACTGTAAAGCTGTATATCTGATGCTTAAGGAGAAACTAATTCATGACCATTTGTCTGTCCGTGCTTTAAGCCCTTAAATCTCAATCCTCTCTGTGTCTTTATCTCACCTTTGTTCCTGTTCCCCCATCCAACATGCCAGAACTGAAGCATAATAGTTTGTTTTTATTCTCATAAAAGCTGAATTAACTGGTGAGGCTGCTGATGTGACCACCTGAGCACAGATTTCCTCTGCAGTCCTGAACCTCAAACACACCACCTGTTTAGTCTGGGCAGCAGGGCAGCAATGGTGAGGCTGAGAGGATTTAGATGTGTGGCTGCCTCTGCAAGTATGCACAGAGCATATAGAAAACAAACTAGTGTAAACAAGGACAAAATGTATTCTTTTCATTTTAAAGCCATTTAATTTAGGATTTTTCCAGAAAAGAACATTTCTGCTTTAAAAGATTAATTTGAAGGAGAAAAGAAAACAAACGGCTTTATTCTGTTTACTTTGTAGGTAAAATGTGAAGCACAAATCACCCTGAGTGATGTGGAACAGTCAGTAATCACCTGTCAATAGTAATTACCTGAAGCATAATTAAACCCTTGTGTTATCTGCAGGAGATGTTTTGTGATTTCTTTCTAAAGAGAAGGAAAATGGTAACAATTTTTGACTTTGTAAAAGAAATATGTTCCCATTAGGAACAAAATATTTGTTTTCCGTAGGAACTTGAATGAAGGACATTAGATCTCACCACTATTTCTGTAACTGTAAGAACTGGATTTTTAAAAGCTCTCAAGTGGAAATTGTACTCTTTAAATTGTTAAAGAAATACTGTCATCATAAAACACGAGTAGCTGACAAATTTTACCATACAATTATTAAATTATGTGGTGCAAATCATAAAGAGCAACTTTTGGCTTCTGATGCTCGGTGTGAACACAAGTCCAATGAGTGATGAGTGGAAAGTCCTTCTGTCTTCGGTTGCTAAGATTTAAGCATAACGTGTATAAATTTTGTCTGGATTTTGACAGACTAATGAACAATGACAGCTACTATTTCTAAATATGAAACTTAAAACTTCAATCAGCCTGTAATATCGAACAAAAACTCCAAACTGAAAAAAAGTCCTTGCACTAATTTCAGTATGAGTTTATGGAGCAAAAAGCCATGCATCCACTGCATGTTAATATGCATTAGCGGGAAGGTGTAGATCTTTGCTTCATATAATTTGCATAGCTTACCAAAAGATGAAAAGGTAGTTTGTAGTTGTGCTTGTAGACAGGATGTTTAGTTTTTTTGCATACAGCGTTGAAATTGAGGGTTTTCATAAAAAAAGCTTAATCTGCTGTTTCTAATTTAAGTATGCGTAACGTATGCTCAGTAAGTTATAAATTTCAACGGTTGCATCATTGCATCTGATTCAGAAATGAACGTGTTTTCATCAGAGAGCAGCTTGAGAGCAGTTAGGCGTCAGCACGTTCAGATGCTTTTTTAAAAGTGAGAGTTGATAAGTTGTGATGGTAGTGAATTTTTATTTATATAGCACACCAGCTAAAAGACCGTCGAGTTTAAACAGTTCTGTCAAACCTTAACCAGTTGGCTGTTGTTATGTGAACCTCTCTTTTTATTGGCTTGGTATTCACTGTTTACAACATAGATTAGAAAGTAGAAAAAGCAAGACAATATTCTTCAATGTTAACTTAAAATATTAGTTGGTAACTTATTGAATCAATAGCTTTTTGTGTCTAATTAATTGTGATACTGTTTAGTTGTCAAGCATTGAAATGAATGCGCTTTGGCAAAGTGTGCCGGGACACTGCGTTCACAGAATAACACTTCACAGTGACTGTCATCACAGGTCAGTAAACTGTGACCTTGTTCACGCCTGACGTTGTTGAGCCTCTGGGGTGATTTGATCACAGGCTCAGCCTCAGCTACAGGTGTGAATGCATACGCAACACACAGAGGTCATGGCGACATCTGAGTCCCTGGATAACATTCACATTTTGTCCTGAGCTGCAAAATGACCAGATCGCTTAACAAGGTGAACACCACTGGTCTTCAGGTCACAGTGAGGAATCACTGGGAAAGTTACTCACCACGTTGGGTAGTGAAAACAAGTAGTTTCCATCTGGAACATGATGCAAGTTTAAAAATAAAATGTGTCGGACATTTGAATGTGTTTGCTTTTGAAGAATATTCAAAAGCTTTTGCAGAAAAATGAAAAAGGTGGTGCATATGTTGGCCTCAAAACAAAGATAATATTGTTTATTGCGATAACTTCTGGGACAATTTACATTACAGTAAGATTTGTTATAGTAAGACTAGTTATGAACCATTACATGTGTTGTGTTATATATATTGACAGGCTCATCATGAGAAAGATAATAAAAGCAGCTGTGTGTGCCACTGTAGAGTCAAATGTTTTTTTCATTGTTTTTACTGGATTAAAGTACGTATCGGTGCATTTACACCTGACAGAAATGGAAAACATGATTCCCTGAAAGTCATTACAGGAACTACTGATTGCCACATTTAACACAGATTTCACAATTATGACAAAGTGTTGAATGCATTACTTCTATCAACAATTTGAGGCGTGTAATTCAAAGAACACAAGGAAAATTACAACCTTATAATTATGTTCTGGGAGAGTTGACAATGAAAATAATCTTCCTTCAGATTAAAAACATTTCTGATCCAAAGTCCTTTTGAGCTCAGATATTTTTTAGCCAAAAAAGCTTGTCTACAATATAAAAGTTTAGATAAAAATACACTTTTTTTCATGAGTAGACTGGAATATTTTCATCACATCCCTGGCTTCTCAAGGTATTCATGGCATAATTAATGCTCAATTTATTCAGATTTAGCTCTGCTGAAGTTGTTGGGATGTTTCTTACTGAAGCAGTACAAACAGGACTCAGTAAATCTGATGGCATTGATGCGTACCTCTGCAACGCCGCTGAGGCCGGTGTCGCTTTCAGAGGCTCGGACCTGCAGGGTGTGCAGGTTGTGACCGCTCTCGTAGTCGACCGATCGGGTGAGGCTCAGAGCGCCGCTTTCCTGGTTGATGCTGAACAGGTTTCCGGGGTTAATCAGTAACATGTAGGACAGACTCTTCTTCTGGAAGGAGACAGCCTGAACCACAGCAACCCTGACCACAAACACACACAGAAAGGTTCGAGATGAGCCAGAAAAATTATAATTATAACCTACATGTGGTTCACATTTTATTTCTGTGAACCACATGTAGGCTGGTTCTGCTGGAGCTCTCTGAGATTACACCGAGATGAGCGTCAGTCTTTCCCTCTTTATGAAAACATATTTTCCCTGTCTAATTCATAGTAAAATATATAATGTTGAATTTGATAAACAACATAAGATCTTCTAGCTCCAGTCTACTCTACATCCCCAGAACCAGAAGCAAACCTGAAGAAGCAGCATCAGGTTTTTATGTTTTGTGCTTAATGTTTTCTTTATGCAACATTGTTGAAATTTATTTGCAAAACAAATAAACTTGCATTGCCATACTCTCACTGCAAAGCCCAAGAAAACATAGAGAATTAGACTTTATTCTTTTGAGTTTCTGTAGAAATGTTGTTGCGTACCTAATTTAACAAACTTTGACTCAGGTCATTTTAATGACAATGAGAAAGTCCAACATTAAAACGTGTTAATGTGTTACCTCTGTACCTCATATGTGAGTAAACGATAATGTTGCTGTGTTTGTTCATTTATTTCATCTTGTATGCAGGGTAAACATGAGCACAGGTCAGAGGAAAGCTGCTCTTCATGTACGACTCCAAACAGACTTGGTGACACGCTGGTGCTGCTCTTAAACTCTGCAGTCTTCATGGATTATTCTGAGCTCTAAGGTGCCATGCTCAGACCTGGTTAATCAATTTGATTAAAAGAGAAACACGTACACACAGACACACGCAAGGGCATGCAAAACATATATAATGGAAGGCTGAGACACAGAAAAAACCCATACTGAGCTACACCCACACAGCGCTCAGAGGGTGGCATGGATACTTGGATATTAATACAATGTGCTTTGCGCCAGCAGCCCTGGGGGATTCAACACACTCACACACTCCCCTTCATGTTTATCCAGACCTCACTTTTAATAAATATTTGAATTTGCCACACTTTCAAATTCTCAGCCTCAGGCCACACTCATACATCTGGGCCCTCTTCCTCCATCCCACCCCCTTCCTTCTCCTCCTCTTCATCCCTCTGTCTCCCATCCTCTTCTTCTCTTCTATTTTCTCTCTTCTGTTTGTCTACCTCTTCCTTCCTCTTCCTCTTTTCTTTTGTCTCGCTCTTCGGGGCTCATCTTTTCATGCATCACATGACATGCAAAGCACAACAACGAGCACACACACGAGAAAAAACCTCACAGAGGCAGACTCGCAAAATCCATTCATTTTTTATGGCATTGGAATGTAAATGATGGGATTGCAGATGTGGAAGGTAAAACATAAATTTGGGTTAATAACCTTTTCATGGCTCTATAATTTAGCGTTTATTGATATCATGCCAGTATAGCGTTGTGCACAGTGGCTTGCATGCAGTATATACCCACTGAATGCAGTATAAACTCTGAACAATAGTTCTCCATACCATAACAAGACATTTTTACTTATTTATATTTGTTTATTAGCACCTTTAAAAATATGCAACAAGCCCCTAGAATGTTTGTAATCTCTTCACATAATACCTCAAAACCAGTGAGAAGCCCCTGTGAATATCTTTGAATTTAGACATGGACTTTGACTAGGCCACAGATGAATATAGTAGCTCTGACTGAATGTTCTTCTTTCCACTCTTTCATAATTATCAAATTTGAGATTAGAAAGTGTCCGTACTGGCTGCTTCTCTGATTGATGATCTCCTTGCCTGTCTTGTAGGTTTAGGTGGACGGCCATGTCTCGGGTAACTTCCAAAGCCAGTTGGTTGAACCGGATTTTATTTAGGGGTGTTGAAGAAAAGGGGCGTGAAAATATATGAACCCCAAACTTACATGTCTCATTTTTCTTCCCCTTAACAATATAGATCGCGTTAAGTTAATAGTATAGCACATTTTAGCAACAATGCAGTTCATAGTGTCTGACATCAAAACAACATTGTACAAGCAAGCAATAAATATTACATTTTGTCAAATACCATCATCAAAATCATCAAGCAGGTACACTTCAAATGTTTTGATCAATGTTTCATTTATTATGAATCAAGGGCAACTCTAAGCAGTTGGGTTTTCAGCTGTGATTTAAAGGAACTCAGTGTTTCGGCTGTTTTGCAGTTTTTTGGAAGTTTGTTCCAGATTTGTGGCACATAGAAGCTGAATGCTGCTTCTCCATGTTTTGGTTCTGGTTTGGGTCGGTATTGTATTTTGGTGTTAAGTCATTCAGTGATTTATAAACTAACAAAAGTACATAACATGCAACTTTATGCTGCTCTATTACAACAAATTCCATCAAAGCTTGTGGGTGTTGCATAAGAATATGTTGAAAAACTCAAATAGTATCAATACTTATGCAAGGCCTTGTATTTTCAGGCTTGTTTGACCATCTATATAAGAGGTACTGATAATATTTGTGTTGGTGGGACTCACGGTTGGCCAACAGGCGTGTTTTCCAGCACGTTCAGGCTGTAGGTGGAGTTGGTAAACTGTGGCGGTCGGTATCCAGCAAGGATGGAAACAGTGGCTGGTGGGCCTTTACGGCCTCGTCCGTCCACCGCCTGGACCCGCAGATGGTACTCCCTGCTGGGGGTCAGAGGTCGTCCTGTGGTCCTAATCAGCCCAGAGCGACGGTCCACTTCAAAGCACTCCTCACCACCTAAAAAAGAAAGAAAAAATGATATATATATACATGCTGAAAATACAGTAAATTTTCCCTGCTTGAATTGTCATTGTGTATTTACACAGGACTGGTGTTTGCTATTATTACTAAATTTCATATTTACTTCTGTACTTTGAACTCTGAGCTATTCTTTTTTGATCATGCTTTCAGTTTAAAGCATTTTAATGAATAACTTGCCTTTACAGTTCTCTAACTATTTAATGAATGTTGCCATTATTCAAACAATACATTCATTTGTGGATTTTTTTTTTTTTCACATAAACAATCATCTTTCAACTTGTCCACTTGTGTATAAATAAAGAGACGGAGTCCCAGCTGTCCAATTATGAAAAGCCAATTGAGGCAAATTGATGCTGGAGGCATGCTGGCTGTGTGTTTATTTATGTGTGTTCTATGAGCTAGTTAACGCTCTCTGAAGACGCAGGAAAAAAAAAAGAAGAGTGGGCTCATTTTCACTCACGTCCCTCTGGGTTTATGAGACAGAGAGCGGGAAGCAGGAGGAAGTAAGTGATGGAGAGATGAGGAATAAAGAAAGAAGAAAAGGAGGAAGAGGAAGGATGGAAAGCTGCCAGCAGAGTGGAAGTGAGAGATGTGGAGGAAGTGAGGAATAATGGAAAAGGAGATGAGAACGAAGACGAGGGGAAGAAAAGGAGAAGAATCCCCAGCTGTTGACCAGAGGGTTCTGCAGCAGCAGCTGCAGCCCAACTGTCAATCATCTCCTCCTTCTTGGATATTTTTCCTGTGACAGATTCATTTCAGTCTCTATAAAAACAATGTGTGTGCAAGAGGAGAAAAAAAATCAGCATTAAAGTTCTTCAAAGATTTGATTGTCTCAATTATAAAAATGTTTTATTTTTTAATTGTCTCTTTCTGTGTTTCCAATTAGCTGTCACTAATTACGAAAGGTTTCGAAATTAACAACCTCCAGTGGGATAAAACTATACTTAAACTGTTTGATCTCCTCCTACGGCTCTGCTCTTTCATTATTTTCAAAAGCTGCTATCCATTTTGATTAGGCTAACGTGAAACCCTCTCCAACTTGACATGAAGGTGTGTTGTAAGCTCAAATCTTTTGAGAAAACTGGAACATTGAAGGTGTTAGCAGAGTTTTGTGCTGTGGTGCAACGCAATAGAGGAACAGCAGGAGGTAGAGAGCGTCCTTTCTGTTCTTTAGATATAAAAACCCATAAGGATACAAGTTTATATTGTTTTAATTCATGTTTGATGTTTCTTTCTAGTGTTTTTAAGTAGAAGGTGGATCAGATTTTCCATTATTTCATATCTCCTTACTGTCACCAGATGAGAAAGTACTTTAACTTAACTGAATGTAAAACATGCTAAAATCTCTTTCTTGTATTTTACTAACTGCTAATTAGTTAATAAACATAGCACTGAGCAAATTTAAAGCATAAATAGATTCTCTTAAAGCCAGCAATCACTTTTGACTTTCTGCAGAAGTGAAGTAAATCTAAAAATCCTACTGGTAATAAAAGCTAGCTACCATTATGGCTAATTTTTGTGTGATGTTCTAAAAGTTATTTTGTTTTGGTGGCGAGTAGGAAAAAAAAACACGATAATAAACAGTAAATTTTTGATGTTCACATTGGGTAAAATCCTATTATTGCCACTGATTAGGTCCGTGCTACACATACACACTGGCTACACATTTTCACTTTGACATGATGCCAAACGCAGATTTTAACTGAAATTACTGGATTATTCGTCAGTGCACACGTGCTCACATTATCCCAAAGGGAAGCTTTTAATATGGGAGCATTAAAAATTAGCTCTATAAATATCATTCCTTCTTCTTCCTCCTCTTCTCTTCTTCTTCTCTCATAAAATGTAAAAATAATAATAATTAAAAATAAAAATCCACAGCCACCGGCACCCGTACGCCCACCCTTTAACTCTCCCACTCGCTACCTTCCTCTCCTGAGACTTTGCTATTATTCGCATTTCTTTGCCCCGGGGAGCGATTAAGAGTGCAGCTCTGTGCTTTTTATGCACTTTTTTTCTCCATTTCCCTCTTGACAGTAATTGAAATCCAACAAGTCAATCTTTATTTATAAATCACTCCTTTGAGCAAAACAGGTTTGTCACAGAGTGCCTGGCAGAGTAGGAGCGGACCTAATTACAGATACAGGCAGGAGATAAAAGCAAAGACACGACAGGTTTAGAGAAAAATAGACTGGGAAAACAAGGTTTGACTGTGACAGGTAAAAAAAGAAAAAAGATACAAAGCAAGATGATAGATAGATAGATAGATAGATAGATAGATAGATAGATAGATAGATAGATAGATAGATAGATAGATAGATAGATAGATGCTAATGCGCTAATAGCAGAGCTGATATTTTGCTTACCACTTTAGCATTTTTGCTAACTGTGAAAATTTGCATAATTAATTTTCCCAAGTAATTTCTAAGGCATTAATTTAGTTGGTTGTTTTGTAAACCTACAGTTGAATGGTTGAATTTAGCATTTTAGCAGGCTAACACCATTAGCATAGCATTAATTGAGCTAATGTTTATGATTAGTTCTTTGGAGTTAGTTAGCATAGCTAGTATTTTAGTTAGTGGTGCCCATTACTTGATGAACAGATGGACAGACAGATAGATAATCCATAACTAAGGTCTTTGTCCATGAGTGTAGTTGCAAATCTGGTTGGCTTCTTCCTCTATACGTGGCTTTTCAGCCGATGTTCACTGTAGATGATGACTCTCTCTTAACAGATTTAGCTAACATCTTCATAAGATATTTTTGCTTTAGTTCTGGGGGTTCATTCATACATTTCACACGTTTTGAGTTAATTTGATGATCCTGACTTAAACAGCAATGCAAAACTAATTCTGCTAACGTATCAGGAGAATGTACCGTCAAGTAGGAGGAACTGAGCTTGTCCCAGCGCGCCGTCTCGTTGTCTCGCTGACAGCCGGTAGACCACAGAGCCAGATGTGGCATCAGGACCCACGGCGCCCAGGTAAGGCGACGGAAACATCCCCCACTGCAGGTCAGCCTGACTGGGCATGCTCAGAGTCAACCTGCACAAGTACCACTCATCACCTGAATGTGGAAAGAAAGAAGAAAGAAGAAGATAATCATTTAGTATGAGAATATAACATTGTTGTCTGTAAACTTGAACAACTGAACGCTAAACTGATTTTTCTTGATTTTTTTCAATTGTTTTGTCTTCTGTCCTGATTATCCACCATAGAAGAAGTTACATCTATATATCTTTGAGTAAAGCAACTATTTTGTGTATTTTGGTTGCTGCTTCTGTGCTGCTATTGTTGTCTCAGCTTTGCAACAACGTAGCTCGTTAGCTAAACCCGCTCCACTCGCTCAGGCAGTGGTCTAAAAGGGGAGCAGCTCTCAGCCAAAGGGGACAAGGTGACATTTCTCTTCAACATCTCTCATGTTTCTCCGTGTTTCATCTCCACCCTGCTGCACGAGAAGACAAGAACCAAGGAGCAAGGGATGAAAAAGGAGAAAAAGAAGCAGCTCCTCCAAAATAAAACAAAACTTTTGAGAGTGGAAACACAGGAAGGAGCACAGCGGGTGCTCCCACCTGCCCACTAAAAACACACATGCTTGTCATGTCTACGGTTCTGCTCTCCATCTTTATTCTTATTATTTCACGTCGCCTGGTTCTGAAGGGGGATTTGTTCAGTTTGGGGGGTGCCTCGGTGCTTCGCTGTTGTTTTGACTCCTGGGTCGTTTCACAGCAGCGCGGGAGACAACAGCCTGACAAGAGAAGAAACTTCACTTCAGAGGAAGCAGAGAAGAAAGGAAGGATGAGCAGGTGACAGGAGAGGAGGAGAGGAGATGACAACCCAACACAACGGTGTCTTTTTCTGTCTTTTTATATCACCTCTGAAGGTGTGTCAACACACAGAGCAGGAGAGGGAGGGGAGAGACAAAGGGGATGATGAGGAGGTGAGGAGGAAGAGGTCCCTCGACACATCAATCCACTGAGATGGGAGTCAGAGTTAAAGAAGAAGAAATTAATGGGTAAGAAACTAGAAATGTACCAATCCGACATTAATATCTGTATTGAACCCAATTTTGAAAAAAAGTTTTGATCTGTGAATTCAATAATTTTTGCTTTGAGCAACATTTTGCTTTATTATTTATTTTGAGTTATGTTTAGAATCAGGTTTAGCTTATTGTTGCATGTTTGACCAAGATAAACCTATTATTTTTGTCAGTTTCAATTTCCTTATTATTTATTTTACATTGGCTATTATACTTATAATTACAAGTTGTGTGTGTGTGTGTTTTTTTTTTTTTAAGTTTGTCGGAGTTGTGAAGATATTGGTGTGTTTAAGTGTGCTCTACTGGTGCAAAGTTATCAAATACATTTATAATTCAGTTAATTTGGGGTTAGGATTCTTCTGTATCGTATTGGTATCAGCCAATACTGATCCTCAGATAACAATATCGAAAGTGGAAAAAGTGGATATGAAACAACATATCAAAGGAAGAAATAGATGTAAGAAAACAAAAATAAATAAGGGAGAAAAACTGAAACAGTCTTAATTAAGTAAAAACTAGATGCTGCAGTATATGTTCAGTCCCTCTGGTTCTTTAAAGTCCTTGATACCCATGAAAAACATCCTAAACTATAACAGAGTCTCCCATATGGCAACAAGAAGGCCATCTTCATCTGAAAATAGTGCTACATGCTACAGAATGTCACATTAAAGCAGACATTTAAATATTAGTTGTGGATTAAAGGGGACAAATCAACTTAAAAGCAGTGGGAGAAGAGGACAGAGTGATAATAAGGAAGAGGCACACATTCCTGTTTTCTGTATGCATCATTGCTCTTCAGTCAAAGCATAAAATCCAGAATAATCACATCCATTCCTGTTGGTTGTTTAGCATACGCAAAGCTGTGGCCCGTGTATGAAAGGGAAATGAAATCTGTCCCATTATCATGATAAATATTAACACATTCAGATGCAGCACCACAGGTCAACAGCAGACATCAGGCGAGGCGCAAACTTTAAAAAAGCAAAACATCTGGGAGCTGGCAGAGCTGGCAGAACCTCCTCCAAGCCTCCAGGCAGATCAGAGGTCACTGACACCAGAATAATGACTTGTGAAGACTTTTTCCCCCTCCGGATGGGGAACCACTGAACGTCATTACAGAATGACGCCCTTTCATATCGACAGTGAAGCATTCTGGGTTCCTGATCACTCAGAGGATGGAAGCGAATTGATTATCTGTCTTGTTGCCAGGGCTTTAAGGATGCAAAATTTATGTGTGCATGTGGTGAAATCCAGCTGTTGTTTCAAGGCCTCTGGGTTTGTTAGAGAACAAACATCATGAAAACCAAGAAACACAGCAGGCAGGTCAGAGAGAAAGTTACGGAGAAGTTTAAGGATTATCTCTAAGAGCTTTCCTAAAAATGGAAACAGGGTGAGAAAACTGCAAGTCTACAAGTCCATGGTAACTCTGGAGGAGCTGCAGTGATCCACAGTTCAGGTACAAACTGTTGACAGGAAACTACCAATCATTATTGATGAACTCAGTTGTCTCTGAAGCAAACTGTGTGGAGGAAACCCAAAAGCTTTGACCCAAGTCATACAAGTTAGGAGACAATTATCCCTGATTCTGACCAAACGTTTGTACACACCTAAATCTGAAGAAAGTAAAAAAAAATCTCTAAGAAATTCTGCTGGCATTTGGCTAAGGTTTTAGGTTAGTTATTACTAACAAGAGAAGTTTGGTCTGATTTAGCTTCACACAGTGAGACAAAATATGCATATGTCTACTTATTTGGTATATTTAATATCTGGTTTGAATTGTCAGTGTGTTTGTGTGGTCTAGCCAAAGCCAGTCCGATAACCAACTGAGGATCAGTGGCAAGGCGTGATATATATGAAAAACGTGTCTCTACTTTTTAAATCTGAATTTAAAAACAAAGATTTTGGAAACCACGTATCCTGATTTTCCACTTCAACATGTCAACCTACTATCAGTCTATCACTTAAAACCCAAAATGTTATATTAACGTTTGCAGCAAGAATAAATACAAGGACGTACAAATGAATGAAGGAAAGTGAATACTTTATTCATCTCAAAGTAAGACATTTAATCCAGTTGCTGCTCACCACATCCATCATCCAGGACAACTAAAGCAAAATATCAAAATCTTCATTTAAAAATAATTTTTGCAAGCAATTCTGCTCCAAATTAAAGTTGCAATCTAATTAAATTCAGTAATGAAAACACGTTGGCAAATATAAAACATGTTTTTCAGAAGGATAGAGCTGTAGAAGATAAATAATTTCATCTGAAAGCGTTACAAAATTACCTAAAAACAGGTTCACTTGGTTTTGTGCTCTAATTACATGTACCTATTTTGCTGTGTCTTATAGATTTGTTTTTTGTCTGTGCTGAATAGGGAGACCACCATTTAGCCTTCAGGTGTTAACAGCTATTCGTCTCATCTGAGTTTAGCTTCTCTTAAATGAAGCACTCTTTCATATCCTTGCACTTATCCCTCTCAGCACAGAAAATTTACTTCACAGCTTGAACGCTGCAGAGATCCCTGATGTGAGGCGCTGAGCTGAAGCCAGAGCTTCACGAACACACACAGGCGTGCCAAGGCTCCGGAGGAGCAGAACCCGGGTCGCGCAGCATCACTTTTCACACTGAATGGATATCTCAAGCATGGCTTAATGTGTCCAACTTTTTCCTCATTTCAGGTGTAAAATGATGCTATTTAAGTGAGTTTTTTCACTTTCTCGTTAGCCAGATTCTCCACACCAGCTGTAGGATGTTTTCTCAGACTTTCAGGACTGTCTAACACGTGAAGAAATGCCTCAGAATGAGATTCAATTTGTTCTGCTCAGCTTTTTATCCATGATTTCTTTCATCCCTCTGCTTTAACTCATATCCCCCTGAGTTTTGGAGTAAGTTCCTTTCATTGGTGAGATTACATTTTCCCTGGCACTGAACTGCAGCACAGTTTTTAGGTTAGAGGGGTGCGGGGAAACGCTTCACACAGCAGCATGTCTCTTAAAAACAATCCAGGAGGAGGTACATCAATGAAGAGTGAAGAAAAGAAAGATTTGATTGCAGATAAACAGAAAAACCCAACAACAGAAGGAGGAAAAACTCTGTAAACAAGCTAATTGTAGGTGAGAAGATGGGAAGATGTTGCATTAAAAAATCTATTTGCACTTTTACATTCCAGCATCACTGAATGTTTTCATATAAAAAGTTAGGTAAACTTTTTGCCAAAATCAAGTTGTTGCAGGTTCTGGCACAAATTAGTGGAAAAACAAAGTAAATCACCATAAAACCAAACTTAATATGCACTAATTTCTAATTCATCACAAGGGTTTAAAAATAATATTACATTTATACTACCTGAGATAAACAGTAAATGATATTGCACAGTGTCACTATTTATTTAGCAAACAAAACTGAAATGAAGAAGCAGCGTCAAAGAAATACTTGCAGCCTTTCCCTTGCAATTAAGAGAGTCAAGGGCAGGAAGGCGCAGCTAATTAACTGCAGTTAATTAACTGATCAAGCAGCTCTATACCACACAGATTGAGGCTTTGAACCACTCTGTTATTCTGGAATGCCACTGATGAACAAAATCCACAAATAAGCAATGCAAAAAGGTGATCAATGCATCTGAGAGACATAAGAGATGAGAAATTTGAGAAAAATACGGAATCACAAACGTGTCAAACCACAGGCAGTTCTGTTGCCATAAAGCACGAGACTTTTGTTTATTTTCCTTTATTTGATATATTTTTATAATTTCATTTTTACTTTTTGCCATGTTTGGAACATTTCAAATGTCCCAATAGATCGTCAGGAACGGCAGCGAGGTTAAATGATGGCGCCTGATCAGCCTGCAGTCATTGAACCAGCCTCTCATTTCCTTTCTTTACGCAGCATTAATCATTCTAGAGTTGGCTCAAAGGTCATATGTCCAACAGGGGATGTCTGGCTCAAAATGGGTCAAGCAACATGAACATTATTATCCTAATAAAAAGAAACAAAATGAGTCAAAAAGAGGCACATCGAGGTGCTGTCACTCAAGCCAACTGAAATGTAGGGATAAAGCCTTCAGAGTTCTTCACAATGCATACCTAATGTCAAACATTATGACTGATAACAGGGAGACGATTAAATATTTTAAGAAAATAATAGTTTCATCCCTGAGGTTTCAAGTTTGTTGAGGTTAAAAGTCTCTACAGAAGAGAGTCGGACTTCCATTTCCTGATGACTTCCAGTTTGAGTCTGGCCTGAGCGTTGAACCCAAGAAGTAGCCGCTCACATTACACATTTGCTTTTCTGTGAGTAAAACTTGTTGAACCCATCTGGTTTCTCTTCTGTGTTTTAGGTCCAACTTGTACTTAGCCCTTCATCTTTTTCCTCTTCATCCTCTTATTGCGATCCCTGATCTGTCTCTCACTCTCAGTCCTCTGCTGTTATAATATTTCTGCAGCCTTCGTGTTTGGAACAATTCCTCCTCAATTTCAAAAGAAACAAACACTCTGATGTGTATAACTGTTGGCTCAGATTTGAGCTTTTCCTCTGTGTTCTGATTGTGAATTGATTGTCCTCCGCTTATCTGCCAGATCAGTTCAGCTGAGGGGATGGCCTAGCTTCCTGGGAGAGATCAATAAAGTTTCATAAAGCTCTGAACAGAAATAATTCCTCGCAGTCAGATGGGCTGAACAGAGAACGCTGTTTTGTCTTTAGCCTTTTACGCAGGAAGAGTCGAGAATGACACATCCTTTACAAAAGCGGATAAATAGTCCCAGTGAAGTGCGGATAAGTCCATCTTAAGCCACCACTTATTCATTTGAATCTCAATGCAAAGCGTGTCACGCCTTGTTCCGCAAAACGAAGCTAAAAAAAGGGAGAGAATTGAGCTTTGTTTACGCCAAACTCCAATCTGCTGTCTTCTAATTTCCATTTTTTTCACAGAGGATCAGTTACAACCATCGTTGGAGAATTGGAGCGGGAGGCAACAGAATTGAGGGGACAGAGACACAATGAGAGGAGCTATTTTCTGTCTTTCTCCTCTGAGTATCTGATTTGAATGGCAGCTGATGGATTTAGCGTGAAGAGGAGATGTGGCAGCCAACCAACGCGGCTTCAAAAATAGAAAACCACTTCTGCTGCGAGTGCTTCGCCTCAATTAGGGGAGGGGAGGAAAACAAGATGTAGGGGACTAAATTAAAATACAGTCACGCCTACAGGTTGTCACAAAGCCGATGATGAAAACTTATTCAATTGAAAGACAAGTTTATATATAAAGCGCTTTCAACAAACCTGTTTGTCGCAACCTGCTAAGCAGCGCAACAGGGGGAGAAAAACATCTGTGATCAGCACGCGCAAGAGACATTAAAGATGAGAAGGAAAGTGCAAGAAGATCTAAAACACATAAAAGGAAAAAGCAAGCATAAACCAGAAACAGCATGACGACCCCCTCAAAACTCCGAGATTCAAGTTGTTTTTTGGTTTTTTTGAAGACTTCAAAAGAGAAAAATAAAAATAAAAGGTTATTTGCTGTAAAAATATTTCCAAAGAAGAGAAAATACAGAGTTCTGCAATCAGCTGCCAAAGAGCGCAGGAACCGAAGCTAAATGCAGCGCTGTCATCTCATTCTCCTAAAAACTCTTTGGCTTTTGGGCCTAAAATATAAAAGTGAAAATGAAACAGATTTAGGTCTTTACAGCATATTTTATTCAACAAACATAAAGACTCTACATCCACAGGATAATAGAGGCTTCATGGGAGTTCGCCCAACCAGTCTACATGTGTTTTGTGGACGTAGAGATGACGTTCGACCATGTCACTCAGCCAGTCCTCTGGGTGGACGAGGCCTCTTCTTACAGTCACACCCTGATCAAACGTTGTCAGAGTTTGGTCCTTGTTGCTGGCAGGAAGTCAGACTTGTTTCCAGTGAGAGTTGGATTTCACCAAGGTTGACCTAAGTAGCTGCTTTGCAATGCTTTTTTTCATCTTGATCATTAAAGGTGCATTCATACCAGCCCCGTTTAGACCACTTTGATCAAACTCTGGTTCATCTGTCCAGAAAGTTCAGTTTGTTTGCAGAGATGTAAATGCACAATCGAACCCTGGTTCACTTACAAACCTAAGTCTCAGATTAATTATTAAGTGAACTCTGTCCGGTTCAAATGCATGTAAATACTAAGTGTAAAACGCTCCAAAGTAGGAAGTGGACTATAGTCCAGGGAATTCTGGGTGAATGCAATCAAAACAAACTTGTGTGTCTAGCGCTAGCGGTTGAAATGGCTCTTGGTCTTTTACCAACAACAAAAGTGAAATCCTGCAACTGCTAAAATCTGACGCCACTCCATTTTTGTTTATATTTTTATGAAGAAGGAAGTTGCACTCAGTGTCTTCTCCAGGTTTTTGTTTTGTTTCCTTCACTGGTTCTTTGTGCAGCACCAGCACAGGTGTTTCAAAGGGTTTGGTTCATTTCACAATTCAAAATTGAACAATGTCAAATGACTATGTGGGTTTGAGAATACCCTTAATTTGCCTATTCCACTTTTTCCCCTTGATTGTCATTTTTATTTTTGCACAATAATCAAAAATGGCCAAAAAAATAGAAATTGGTATAACTGTTATCGTAATTTGGATCATTTTTTACTTAAATTACCAGCCAGCGTTTTTATTCCTTGACAGAATGACAAAAGATCAGTGTACTCCTTAAAAGCCTGCTGTTTGTGTGCATCAGGTGACTTTAGACACAAACAGAGACACAGCTGTGTTGGCTCTGGAGAAGGATCAGAGCGAGCTGCATGACACTCAGCTTGTGTTTCTGTCAGAGTGAAGGCCCAACTATTATTGCTATGTCTGCCACCATCCATTTTACCCTTAATAAGTGCAAATACTCACATTGATGTGTATTTGACCGCTGGTGCTTGCACGTGTTCGACTGACAGTGTGGGATGTATTTCTGTGGTGACTTGCTGCCTGGTTGCCAGGACAACAAAACTTATGTTTTCAGAATGTGAATGCACCCCAGCTTTGTGTTGTTGTGTTTGTGATATTTTTCTTTTGTGAAGACTTAAAAACTTTCTAAAACTATGTTTTACTTTATGTGACACAATGTCTTTTTTTCCAAGAGTTGGAAAAAACAAGATTTTCTATTCTGAGCTCAACAGATAAATTGAAGAGTTTCTGACAGCCTTTGATTGTTTATGTTAAGACAATTTATTATTTCCCTCAAATAGATTTCTGCTTTGTCAAATCATTTCTTTAAATAGGAAAACATATTTCAAGTGAAACAATGCAAACAGAAGATTAAAAATCAATGTAATTACATTTCTAAATTTACTTATAACCTGTTGGAAAATCATTAGAAAATATACCGCAGTCAAATCTCTTTTTATCTGTTTCTACTTTTATTATTATGAACTATCTCTGGTGAAGAGCTCCAAACCTAAAAGGTAATGTAAATAAAACTCACATTAATAAGAAATGTGCCGGTATTATAAAAAGATTGGATTAAATCTAAGTCTGCTAGTTGATTTTACAACAAATAAGTGTAATTAATTATAAATTGGATGGATGGAGGGAAGTGGAGTAAACAGTTATTGTTTCTTGAGCACAACGGTACATGTTTGCCTCAACTATCGTCCAAAGTCTTTACATAATTTTATCTTTAAACTTTCTGTCACTGTGCTGTGGTATGTAATTTCTGTCTATTTACCTTTTGCATACACAACCAGTCATTCTAGTTTTCATTTTAGTAAATATGTATAAATTGTTAAGCTGTTTGAATTCCCACCCAAGCTTTTCTAATTTATAAAGAAAATGTTTCTAAGGATTCCATCCATTTGCATCAGAGTATGTTATATTCCATTCTGATTGCTTTGAAAGTTAAAATGAGCTATTACTGAGTTCAAATGGCTGCTGGTATATGCAACAATTGAGTTGAAAGAAGTATGCTCATGTCTAACCTATGCTAAGCATGAAAATTATAGTTATATGTAAAAACAAACTAAAAGAGAAGATATGTGCTGCAGAAGAATCTCAAGCCCATGTTGTCATTCTGCAATCAAGTCAAAGCAAACCCATTGAACAAACCCTCCTCTGTTGGTGAACCCAGCTCTCCATCTGGTCCCTTGGAGCCAGTGGACAGAGGCCTGCTGCATCCTAATTAACCACCTTATAGAATGGCCTACTTTACCTCAGCACACTCACACACATGCGAAGAAAGCCAAAGTCCTGCAGGCACTCAGTTAATTAAGCCCCATTTTTCACTACTGATGAAGAGAGAGGGATGAAAGAGGAAGACCAGTGACGGAAGGAGAAGAGACAGAAAGAGAGAGAGAGTTTGGAGCTAAGATAACAAGGCAGATAATGATGAGAATTACACATGACAAGAATTTGAGAAATCAATCCATAAATGTCCCTATTGGGAACAGAACGTACAAAACACCAACTAATGTGCAATAATTACTAAAGTTAGCAAATCAAATCAATTTTTTTCAGGAAAGACAATTTCCTGAAAAATTAAGATTAAGAAATTTCCCTTTCTTAATCCTCAGTTTTCCATTATCTCCATTAGAAATGTTTGGGCTATAATCTGCTGACATGTTAAGAGTATAACCACCTACACATCCTGACTTTCCTAATGTCAGGCACAAAAAGCTAATTTTGAGCACAAAAAGCAAATCGGATAAAAACCATTTAAAAGTCATCAAAGGTAAAAGGTAAACAGAATCCCAATCAGTTTTTTAATTGTTCTTTATTTCATTTAGACAAAACAGAGTGGAAGACCTTGCATGTCTTTGCAGGTGGAAACAGGTGAACTGTAACCAATCTGCAACAGAGATGCTGACCTTGTTGCTCATCATCACTCAGGCTTTCTAAATAAACCTAGTCATAAACTAAAACAACTAACCTGTTTGGTATCTTTTTTTATATAATTTATTGGTAATGTAATCTTATAATTTCTTATATATATTTATCAGCAGCTGATTTTGTTTTTTTTGATTGTTGCATTCTTTGCATGGCTTATATTTTCTGTTTTAAAAAGCTACTTCAAATTTTTCTTGATTTGTATTTTTAAGCTAGCTGTGGTGAGAGTATTAACAATACCTTTGGGTCTTTTTTTACTTCACTTGAATTAAAATAGCAATAAATGGAAACAAAACTGATATAAAATTTATATTACAGAACATAACACAGAATAAAATCTGTCATTGCTTCACAGTGTGTGTTAGTACAGAGTGCCCTCTTCCTGACCACTAACCTAATCCACAACGAGTCAAAAATGACGTCTGGGCTCTCAGGATGGCGTGTAGGAGGAGCGAACAGCTACACAAAAACTCAATTAGAGTTGGACTCTGTGGTTAGAGTGGAAACGAAGGAGGAAAAAATAAAAAGCGCAGAGGCAAGATATCTGCGATGAGTTGAATGCAACAGCATTATCTTTTCAACATTGACAAAGACAAAAAAAGACCAAAATGGATGTAGGTTGAAGAAGTTTTGATTGGTTTAGAAATTATTAGAAGGAAATAAAGAACTCTGAGAGATAATGATTCCTGGTTTTCTCAATCATTCTAAATCAGTACCCAAAGAAGTAATTTGATCATTTTTTATAAATACCAAAAAAAAAAGCAAAAAAAAAAAAGCAAGTGGCATAGTACCATTATTTTGCATTAAGAAGGTCCTGCACAGTCCAAAACCATGTTAATTAAGTTAATCAACTACTCTATGTTGCCCTTTAGTCTGAGTATGCATGATTGCATTTCTCTGTGTTGATTTAATCCTGCAAAGTTTATTGAACAGAGAGTGGGATGTGAATATGCTGAATTAAATTATGACTTTAATACATTCATAATTTAATTTGTGTTTTGTATGTGAAAATAATAAATGAATAAATAAAAGTCTTTTGAGTTTTTAAATGACATAGAGTTAATAACTAAAGTTGCCTCAGATTGTCTTAAAACATATTCTGGATCCAGATTTCATTCCTGCTGCTGAGTTAATAATTAACCAATTTAACCACTTACCTTCATTTCATTTCAGCCCAGTTTAATAATACAGGAGTTGAATTAACTGATTTATTTTAAATATTACAGCCTTAAGTTATCTACCTTTGTGTGAATGTGACAAAATATAAGAAGGTTAAAAAGAACTAAGACAAAACTCCTTTGATTGCACTTGATTGCACCTGAAATCCTCCTCGTAAAACAAAGTTATACGGGTTATATTCTATTTGATCTGGCAAATGCCAAATTGAAAACAAGTAAAATTAATGTAAACATGATGTTGCAATGTACTGAATTATGCAGGGTGGTTAGAATATGTATGCAGAAAAATTCCAGGGGCTGTAATGACACAAACTAGAGGTTTGGAGATCAAAAGGGGGATCAGATGAGACTTTAAAGCAACATAAATTAAATATGGCCGCTGTGTCCACAGAGCGAGCTGATGACATCATTGCATCAGCCGCCATCACTCAATTCCCAGTGAGCTGAGGCTGAAACTAAGCGCAGCTTTGCTCCAGTTGGCAATCAGGATCTCTGTTTCCCACGGAGGAGAATGCGTAGCCCTGAGGGAGGCGAGGAGTGGTGGAGGGGTGCCGCTTTTTGCTCAGGAGCACCATGGCCGCTGAGTCCAATCAATACAGGCAAAAAGTGGATCCACAGGCCTGATTTGTATTGACACGGTTGCTGGGAGGATCAATAATACAGGAGGGAAAACAGATGGGTGGGTGAGGAGGAAAAACATTGCAAGAGACACAACAAGGGAGAGAAAAAAGTGGCACACAATTACTGTTAAAAGAAGGGAAAATCAACAACAACAAATGTATCTTCCTGATGTCTTCTTTAGAAAAAAGAAGTATTATAAAAAAGTGTGATGAGTAGAAGAGGATACACCGCCAGATCAGTGTTTGTTTTAATCTGGTAGCGTCGACAGGTAGAGTGCTGCTACACGTCGTCAAAAAATAACAAAGGCTTTCAACAGTCGGAGGGACGTACTTGATGTGTGTGTGTCTGTGTTTGTGAGAGACAGTGAGATTGGTTCTGCAAGAGTTACAGCAGAAGATGAAAAGATGACTAGAAAGGCAGAGAACATGAAAGGGAGGGTAAAAACTGCTGAAAGGAAAAGGAAAATCAAACATTTGCAAGCTCAAACTTGATAAAATCAAGCAAGAGAAAATTGAGTTGGAAAAAAAAGGCAAGAAAATGAGAAAAGATGGCAAAAAAGACAGAACATAAAGGGAGAAAAAGACCAAAAAAAAAATCACTGGGAAAGAAAATCTAATCACAACAGGTTATAAGGATTACACCTGAAGATCAAACTAGAACATCCACAATAGGATGGAAGTGAGACAAGAAAGACTCCCAACAAGATCAATCCAGGATGCAAAGAACTCAACACGAGAAACACAAACCAGAACATCTTAGACCAAATCTTTCCAGACCAGTGGCTCCTTCAGGTAGCTGTCCCTGCTCCAAGACCCCTCATTTAAGTGATGGCATTTCCTCTCAAACATTCCAACAACTTTATATGAGGTACAATAAAACATACAGAACACCAGCTCAATACATGGAATGCCTTCACGCAAAAGATCTTGTGGCCCAATTCTGATCCTTTTGCTGAAATCCACTTTTTTTGCATGTTTTTTATACTACTAATTAAATGCAATCACAATGAGACTTCTGTGGGAACAGTTTACATCCCCAAAGTCTGTTTGATGTGTAATCAGAAACATGAGTGGTGGGATCGTGACGTGATTCACTTCAGTGACATATGCTTCTTTCATAATTTGATAAACATAATTTCCAGGCATTGTTTACGTCCAGATTTACCATGTCTGGCTTTTTCTGGAGCAGAATTATGATGCATCTCTCACACGAATGACTTAAAAGCTGGATAAAATGCAACATAACCAGACAGACTGCAGACACTTTGAAAACAATCTGATACGTATCTGTATTAGTACCATATATAGAAGTGGCACAGATTGTATCTTTTCAGGGTGAAAAGTTCAGAATCGGGCTCCGGCTTTTTCACTGCAGTGAAAAATCTGGATATAGGTCACAATTGGGAAGAAAAAAAACATGTATTTGAGTCGCATTAGCAAAGAAAAGAAGAAATTTGGGGGGTTATGGGGAGAGCGTCTTGGTCCAATGTCCAATAGTGGACTCCTTTTGATGTGGAGAAGCAGTGGCTCACACTTAGCTCCCTCCTAGCTCATTTCAATCATGTGTTTGCAGGATCTTGTTCTTTTAATCATGACCCAAGATTAGGGTCATCATTTTTTGGGTCACCATCATTATTGTTGTTATGGTTTCAATCTCTTCAATCTCCACCTCAATTTGGAGATTGAAGTGGATTTAAACTCATCTTATGAGTTTTAGTAACTCATAAAATGTGTCACTTAACTTCTCCACTTGATGAACGTCCTGGTCTTACACCATTCCTGCACTTTAACAAATAAATCAAGTAACTCGGATTATGGAGCATTTAAAAAGCGTAGGGAAGGGAAGGGTCTATCCAGGGACAGGAGCCAGCTGGTTGTGGGCTATTTCTGTGCTAGCTCCTCATCTCTCACTCTGCATCATCATGCTAACTTAAGAGTATCCAATGTAATCCGAGAAACAGCGACTGTCGTCTAAATTATGAATATCTGAGGACTTTTGTCAACCATTAAAAAATAAAGCGGTGAAACTTTAATGCAGGACTTCCTTGATTATTGATGGAGGATCTCTTTGGATGACAAATGCGGGTGTGTGATGGTTGCGTCTGCTCAAATTTATAACCATGTGGGCCTCTTCCTCGGTGTGTGCACGGACATGGGTGCATTGTGACAGGATTTGAGAATCAGTTTTGTAATTCATGCTTCTTTAAATGATCCATCTCCTCAGCTGGTGGAGGCTCTCTGCTTGTGGGTGGGGCCTATAAATAACAGCCAACCACCTCCAGGGACTTGAAGGAGTGCAGCTGTGGAGCTCCTGGCTCTGCATCTGGGTAACGGCGTGTATTTTAGTGCGCCGCTGTGAGCTTTTTAAATTCAGTGTGTAAGTGTATGTCACTCAGTGGGACGAATCCTCAGTTTTGATGATCTGTGAGTGTAAATGATGTTTGAGCTTTTAATGTCTCTCTCTCTTTCTCTGGGTGCGTGTCTCAAACTCACAACTTTGTTGAACATATTTGTTAAAAATCAATGAAGGTGTAAAGCTGGATATTTTGATGCGTGCTCATGTGGGTAGTATGGGAAAGACTTCAAACCTCACCTCTACTGATAATACTACAAACTACTGTTTTATCAAACTTTTAGATTTTCAACCAACCAGAAGAGCAAAAAAATTCCTACTAATAACCAATTAAGGGTATTATGATGACACTGTAGCCTCAACATTTGACACACCATATTTGTTCATTTTGACTTTTATCTTTTATATGAATTAGGACAAAATAGGCAACCAATTATTTTGAGATTACATTTATGCTTATAAACCATTATGGAATGTGAACTGTTGCTAAAGGGTTATTTTCTCCATTCCATTTCGTTTTTGTTGTCAAAATTACTTAAGCTAAACTTAAAGGGATCTTTGATTATTTGTAACAATATACATAAAACAGTACAGAAAAAATACTGTAATTACTTATTTTTTATAAATTGAATTAAAATGTTGCACAGTTGTTGCCATATTGTCTATGCTGCTATGCATCCTGGGTGATGATGTATGCTAGGTGCTACAATGCTAGCTCCTTCCAGCCAGAACAGCAATTTTTTGCAATGAATAACATTCAACCCTGTCAGTTTGAATTGGGGAAAACGATGCGATGCAGAAACGACATAGAAAATGAAGATGAAGGGAACCAAACATAGGAAGAAGAGAAACTAGTGTTTGTGCTGCCACTGCTTGGAAATGCTAACCGGAAATGAGAACAGATATTGCAAGGAGCTCCAGTTTCTAACTCAAGCAAGACATTTTTGACAAATATATTATAATTGTGTGCTACAAAAAAATTAAAGATGCTTCATTGTCACTTTACACATCCCTTCATTATCTTCCACTTGGTTTTTATTTGGATCACAAACCGAACACCTTTATTTGTTTCACCAGATATCTCACGTAACGGCACATGAAAACTTTGAGGAAACTTGCCTCAATCCAGTGTAAAAAATAAAATAAAGATATAACATTTTTAAAGAAATTATGAGTTTTTGTGTTTCACAACACCTTTTAGGTTAATAGAAAAATTACATCATATTAGGCCAAGTGAATAGTTTCTTTTAGGATCTCTAATTTTGCAATCTGATGCACAGGTAAGAAATAATTTTAACATTCAAATTGACACATTCCATTCCAAGCCTCTATTTCCAAACCTAACTGTCCTTTACTTATGATCTAAATATGTAAAAGGTCCCCACAAAGACAGAAAGATAATCACACACCTTCATTCATACATTTTCCAGCAGATTTGGCGACTCAGTCGGGTGATCAAAGGCTTAGATTTGCTCTATTGTGCGGGTAAACACCCAGCTTTTCCTGCATCTAGCAACACACTCAGGCAGCGCAGCAACATAGCACAAAGCACACACACAATGAACATTTTTAACCCAATCTTCCAAAAGCTGCTACTTTGGCTAATTCACTTCTAGGAGGGTTGTTGAAACTTGTTACGGAGGTTGTGGATCTCCTGAGCTCCGTGCCGTCTTCAGATCAATATAAATCCATCGCAGGCAAGAGTGGAGTTCACTGCTAATGTTATTGTAGCAAAGCAAAGCTGTTGTGAGGCTTAAGACTGTTGAAATCACATGAAATACGCTGCAGAAAAGCAGCCAGAAAAGCCTGTGTGTTTCATTACCAGGTTTAAAACTTCTGACAAACGAAAAAGACAAAATCTGCCCAAGCTGTGAGGTTTTCTTGAGGAAATGCAAAGCAGCTATACAAATATGGAGCAAAATCCGTAGATATGTTGTTTATCTCTTATTCAGTATCCAAACTATTGTGTTGTTTAAACCAAATGTGTAAATAAACTGGATTTAAAGAACGAACAAATCATAAGCTGTTTTTTGCATAGGGTCTGCTTACGAACTGTAGTCAAATGTAAATATCCAACAAGTGGAAGCAGAAAGGAGTCTGTTACCAGGTTTCACATCCCACACAGCACAATTTTATCTACCTACTGTCAAAGATCCAGAAAAAAACAAAAAAACTTGGTCCAGATCCATTTGTCACACACAGACAAGCAACGCGCTGCTGTGCCTTTGAGCTCACTGAACATGTTGTGTTTGATTTGTTTCATTACAGAGAGAACAACAGTCGCTGCAGCGGCTGGTTGCAGCTTTGCAGAGTCTCATCATCACAGTGAAGTTGTCAGGTTCATTGTGTTTGTTCAGAAAATAAAACCTCAAACACGAGGCAGCCTTCTATGCTAGGGATGAGAAACATCAGGGAGCAGATTCTGACTCTGCTTAGTCTGACTCAGTTTGATGAAAATCCTCAGCAGAAATCAGTCAAAGGACTCAACAGGTCAGGTCCACTCAGGTGAATATGAAACAAACACATCTATTTGTTGCAACATGTTGGTGAAGAGATTTTGTAGTGTAGGAAAAGTTATTAAATTAATTCATTTTATTCCCAGGTTGGATGAGGAGAAACGGTGCAGGTCGGGTTAATTGTGTCGAAGTGTGCTGGTTAATGAGCCTCACAGAGCGGACAGAGCGCCTGTTTGACTAATGAGAGCATCTGTCGAAGTGCAGCAGCCTGCAGCACTCACACACACACACACACACACACACACACACACACACACACACACCGAGCGCAGTGTGTCCCAGGAGGAAGGGAACTCTGCTTTCACTTCTCTCTCATCACAGTCTCTGTCAACTTCAATCTGTCTCCCATCTCATCTCTGTGACGATGCTCTCTCCACTTCCACTGATACAGAAACCCACGCAACATCTTCATCATCACCTCATCCTGAGATTCTCCAGCCGGTGCATTTCTGCTGGGGTCAAAGGTCAATGCTCAGCCCGAGGGAGGAAATTCAGGTTTACAAAAAAACATTCTGCTACTCAACATTTGGATCAAACACTTAAACGTATTCTGATTTATTTATCTTCTTTGCTTGCTGACCTCGCCAGCAGCCAAACCAAAAAATGGATTTAACAGCCCTCATAACCGTCAGAGGAGGCCATTTTTGACCCTGTGTCAGTAATAGTATTCATTTAAAGATGTTCAATTGTTTTCATTTTCAACAGTTTTACAAATCATCAGTAGAAGAGGACATGGTCAGGGTCAAAAAGTGAGCATGTAACTTTTTTCATGCTAAAAATGGCTTTAAATTCAGAAATATTGCTTAACATTTTATAACATCCATAGAAATTACAGATAATATTTTATGTAAGGTCATATTCAGTAAGGTCATGGCTGAGTAAGTTGAGCTATATATTGTTTTGTTTCTTTGAACCTGTGAAGGAAAACGAATGAAAACAATTCATATGTATGAATTTTTGTATATATTGTTTAATCAATACTTCTTGTTGTTTATGTGGGTACTGTATTCTTCTGTATACCTCATTTGTTCATTCGTTGTATACTTCTGATTTGCTTCAAAATAAGAGCATGAATATACACAACTAGCTTCTTGAAGAACTCTTATTAGTCAATAGGAAAAGTTTTAATACAGATGTTGAACAGCTGAACGTTTACAAAACAGATGAGTAAATTTGCACTTTAAAATTGTTCACCCAGAAACATAGAGAAAGCGAAGTGTGCTAAATATTTTCAAAGTCAGCAAAAAAGCTAAAGTGCTAAATGAAAAATTTGCTCTGCTATTAGCACATTCGCAGAGTAGCAGAAGTGTGCCCACAACTGTATAAATTAAACACAGTGAATTTAGAATAAGTCATTAAATATTATACACAGAAGATTCAATTTAAACGAGAAGGAAAGAGATAAAAACACAGATAGATTGAAAACAACGCATCTGCTTTTCTGTTAAACCTGTTTGCACATGCAGAGTTACACATTATGGATACCCAAGCATCAGCCACGGTCTTAATAACAACCTGTCTCTATTTGTTACCTGCTGATGCAAATATCTGAACATTTTAGAGGAGAATTGTTATTGTTTTTATAAACCAGGGCTTTGTCTCAAACATCAGTCGTTGGTGAAGTTCAAGGCAGCTCGATTCATTGTGACATGTCTGACTTTGTCTTGGTTCAGAGGGTTTCATGCCGAGTTTCCTGCAGTCGTCACTGAAACGTCTTTGTTCTTAAACTGAACTGAAAGGCTTGAAAATGACCAAAATTGGAGTTACGAGTTTTATTTCCACATGACAAACGTGTGCTCTCATTATGTCTCACTTGATCTTTCTCTCTCCCCCCCTGTTGGACTCAACAGCAGAGTGAAGATGACTAACATCAAAGAGACGGTCAAGGAAATGTTAACGCCTGACTCATTTTAACTGATGGCATACATCAGTTTGTCTGTGAGAGCGTCTGTAGGTTGTCTCTGGCTCGCTGGGCCTGGTGCTCAAACAGACACAAAACAACTGAACTCTCAAAACAAAGGTCAACAAAAGCCTTCATTTTCCCACTACAGTGCCGCTGGGCACATATATTGGCACCCCAGGTAAAGATGTTTAAAACTGTTAAAGTAGGTCAATCTTTCTTGCACATACCTCACACTAAAAAGATAATTTATTTTCAGCTTTTTGTTAGAGTATCTGGGGATTTTATTTTGTATGTCCCGGTATTTCAGAGAGTTAATTAATTCTTGCACACATAACCATTGTTCCAGAACCTTTGTAAAAGAAACAGGCCCAAAGCAACATAGGTCCTTCACCATACATTACAATAGACTGAAACGTTTTTCCACAGATCCAAAAATAAATAATCAATTAATCGCATGATCAGCTGAAAAGAACTCAAGTTATATTCTGATTATCAATATTTTTTAAAGGCCAATTTGTTTACAGAGACATGTTGATACATTTTCTTATTGTTTTGGTTGTGTGGTTTTTTTAATTTGTGCAACATTGATTATTTTTGGTTGTGTTTTATTTTGAATAGCCAGTTTTAAGTGTTCTTTCCAAAATTAAAGTTTTTCAGTGTCTGAGAGGGTGAACTTACAATATTATATCATTATCAATGTATAAGTAAATGTGTCGAATTGAGGGTAGTTTTGCATCACATTATGTCCTGACATGAATAGAGCACGTATTGGGATCATCAGTGTGGAATTCAAAGTGTTCTGCTTTGTTACAACCAGACACCTTTCTTTTTCCATGATGCCGTCATTTAATTTGGCTTTATTTGTGAATTATTTCATTATTTCTGGTTACATCAGTTCAAGCATCCTTCAGGCTGAGGACATTAGTGTTGCATGAGATTAAATAACATTGTTATCGCTGCAATATCTGAGTTACACACAGATTATGAGAAGAAGAAGAATCCAAGGTGGTGTAACATCCTGCAGCAAACAAGCCTCAAGAGCCTGAGTATGAATGTTGGAGTACACTTCCTGACAGATGTAGAGAAAAATCTACAACTGTCTGTCTGTGCGGATCTTTAATTTCATCAGTTGTAGCCGAATAGCAGGTCAGACGGCAACTTGCAACCAGGAGAGGCTGTTGCATTTCAAACAACAACACAGGAAGCAAACAGGATAAGAGGCGCACAGCGACTCCTAGTTCTTCAATTTCATGTGGAGTACTTTCTGTTCATTTCTGATGTAAAAAAATTATGAACAAATCATTCACACACAGAAAACACAAAATTAGTTGTTTTACAACAGCAGGTGGAGGAAAATGGTCCGGTTTAATCAAACAATTTGTTGTCAAAGAGATGATTATAACATTCTGAATTTGGGCAAGAATCTTAAAAGAAACATGTTTGAGTGAGAGATAGACAGAAGAAAAGGAGGACAAATGCAAAGTGAAGGAAGCAGAGGGGAGATCAGTTAGAGTGATAAAGATAACGCTACGATGTGACAAAGAGAGCCCAAAGGAAGAGACAGAAGGATTCAGATGACACACCAAGGATTGTCTAATGGAGCTCGGCTCGCAAGAGAGATGCTGCTGTTGTCCGTAATGAAGCCTGAAGGTGTTGAAGACCGTTTCCAAGAAGGAAAACTGAAATTCCAAAGAATGGGTCCATCTGTTTAAAAGACTATATGGATCACAGATTTCTCCTCCATAGAAAGGCAACAGATTAAACTTAAAAAAAAAAAATCTTAAGCGTTTTCAAGACATGAGAAAAAAAAATCATGTTGAACTAAGAGGAACAGAGAAGCAGAGAAAAGAAAGAAAGGAATTGTAAAGAAAAATGAAAAGTACACAACAAAGAAAAGGAGAGTGAAGCCAAGGATTGGGACTGAGAGAGGATGGAGAAAAGAAGCTGAAGTTAAGACGATCTGAAAGAAGAGATGAGATAAAAGATGAAAGAAGATAAAATGAGAAATGGACAGAAACAGAATGGCATTTTGAGAATGGAGTTGGACATGCTGGAGTCCAAATACAGCCAGAAAACCAACAAAAATGTATGAAAAGTTAATAAAATATTATCACCTTTCTAATAGCTTTTTAAAGCAGATAACTAATTTTAAAATGTACTTTTCTGAACCAATAACATCCTCAACAGCACTGCCTGAAAACATTTCTCTCGAGTAAAAAGACTTTAAAACAGGAATGTGGCATTCCAGTTTGATAAGTCTCCACGTGGATGAATAACCATGTAAATCTAAACTTTACAAACTACATTTATGGACATTTTCTTCTTTCTACATTGGAGTAACATAATCACTTTTTAGTAACTTTCATTGCATTTTCTGCTTTCTTATTCCATTTTTTAAAATATATATATCTCAATGCAGGACACTTAGACAAATGTAACTATTCTGAGCTACAAGCCAAAATGCAGCTGAAAAGGAAAATATATAACAATGATGACATATGATATTTCAAAAATAAGGGAACAAATGTTGGAAAAAGACATAATAAAAGACAAAAAGAGAAGAAAATGAAAAGACCAAAGGTCAATGAGTGAGAAATTGACAGAAGATGACAGAATGAGGCAAAAAAAGAGAGAATAAGAAGAAGTAGTGAGACAGAAATGGCCACAACCAAGGAAGAAGAAATGAAATCCTGCAAAAAGGGATGAGAGATAAAGAAGGAAGATTATAGAGAAAGATCTAAAGTGGAGGAGAGGATGGGAGTGGAGAGTGGAAAGGAGGAAAAGATGAAAGATTAAAAGAGGGGAGGAGAAGCTGACAGGAAAACAAGAAGAGGAGGAGTAGAATAAAGAAGGAGAGGAGGAGGACAGTGTCAGGTAGAATGCACAATGTTGGAAAATCTCCTCAGATCAGAGAGGAGAGCAGGCAGACACACTAAACAACACACACACAGCCTGCAGCCTCATCCTGTGTGTGCATGTGTGTGTCTATGTGTGTGATGCAAGCCTGTCGGGCTCTGCTGTAATCGAGGCCGGATGGACATCGGGGCTAAAAGTTGCTGCAACCCTGCAGGCTGCGATGTATAAAACACACACACACACACACACACACACACACACACCCCGAGTCTCACGCACCCATGGGGAGAAACAGAGTTGTGCTTCTCTTCTTTGTTCTGCTTCATTATATTCTTGATCTTGATGTTGCCTTCTTTCCATGGATCTTGCTTCATTCCTTCACAATGTTAGAACTTTCCATTCCGCTTTAGTCGCTTCTCATTTCAGCTCTTCCTGTTACGGCTCAACTCATTTCTCTGCTCTAAGGCCTTCCTTTATGTTTTCTCTTA
This sequence comes from Poecilia latipinna, assembly GCF_001443285.1. Classification (NCBI taxonomy): domain Eukaryota; kingdom Metazoa; phylum Chordata; class Actinopteri; order Cyprinodontiformes; family Poeciliidae; genus Poecilia; species Poecilia latipinna. The sequence continues at coordinate 226,870 of NW_015113414.1, read as the reverse complement.
AGCTGACGGCTAATCTCATGGTCAGGTTTTATTGCAACAGAACAAGTGCAGGTTTAGCAGTTGACGTGTCTTTAATCTAAAAACTGTGCTGTGCATTTTACGGCTCACCATGGCTGCCATTACAGTCGCAGGTAATTGGGGCTTCTACCAGATTTGCACAACCACATATATATCCAACATCTCTATTATTTCTTCCATGATTGCCATTTATTTAGCTTCATTCATCTTCCCACTAACCCTGAGGAGCTTCCCTGCGTCTGCTGAAGAAAAACACCACTAAATATTTCTCCCACTGCCCTGCTACACCAAAGTGAGGGTTTTTTCAGGGTGAACACACATATCATTTTGAACGTGGGTGAGAATGTTTTCTTCTAGGTACTCTTCCAAAAAGACCAAATTTGTGAAAGCACAATTAAAATCTGAGCATCTCTGCAGCTCCTCCAGAAACATTATGAGCCCCTTTCCAACTTCTTTTAATTGTCCAAAGAACGACACGGAAACTGAGAGGACACTGAGCTTTTTCCGTAATGGCTCCCAAACTTCATTTTCATTTTTCAAATTTGTTTCCTTTGAGTATTAGACTGTCATCTCCACTTCAATGGTTTGTACAGTGTAAGTTGATAAGATCCTTTGCCTTTGATTTGATGTGTAGGTTTTTAAATGTTGTTTTATGTCTTGACTTTTATTCCTTCATTTGCCTTTGGGCAACTTTCTGTTTCCACAGCCCAGCCATGGTTGCCCATTTCTTCGTAGGTTCACAATTATACTCTTTCCATTTTAAGATGATGGATTAAATAGAGCTTTGTGAAATATTGAAAGCTTGGGATATTGTTCATAACCTAACTACCACTCTACATGATGCTGTTTGTTCTCTAATGTTGAGAACATCTGGAGATTAAATACCTGGACAGTATTTACTGATTGGGTTGTTTTTAAAGGCAGCTGGATGCAACTGGTTTTATTTAGGGGTATTAGAGTAAAGGGCGTTGAATACAAATGCACATCTTTTTAAGGTTTTATTTGCTTAACATTTTGAGAACCATGCATCATTAAATTCCACCTTACAAATATATAGGAACACAATTAAATTCTTTGAAGTTTGGTCATTAGATTTAAAAAAAAAAAAGTTTAATGGTCCAACATTGCAAAACCTAAACACTGGTTGATTTTGTGATGAGGACTTTGTTCTTTTTGCATTTCATAGCTCAAGGAAAGTGAAAACATTTTGCAAGGCAGTGTATGTTTCACTAGCAAGTTTGATGTTCTTTGAAAAATAAAATGTGTGTGGTTAGATAAAAAGTTTTGCATCTTTGACAGATAGTTGAGGCCATAATTCTTTATGCACACAGACTTTCCTTACTTCAGAGAATTATAGAACCTCACACAAGATTATACTCTTTTTTTTAGAAGAAGTAACTGAGGGAAAAATAAGAATGATGGGAAATGTAGTAATACATTTGGAGTAAAAACATGGTTTATAGTCAGGAGGAAAAAATCCTCCCTCTGTCTTTTATTTTAACATTTCAGCCAAAAAGATCCCAGCATCCTTTGTTTCTCATTAATTCGCTCCTCTTCTCTCTCTCTCCCCTCTGCTAATTACACCGCTGGAGCCTTTGATCTGTCCGTTAACCCTCCGTTAACAGAACAATTAGTCAGCAGCCATTCAGGTGAGGATTGATCCAGGCCACTCTGCGCCTACAAGGCTTTTAATGGATTTAATTAAACTGCTACACAAGTGTGTGTCTGTGCACGTGTGTCTGGTAACACTCGAAGCATGATCAGAATAAAGTGAAATGCGCCAGAATGCAGGGTTGTCAGGGAGACGCAATTAATATACAAGCAAACGTGTGCTGCTGTGTTAAGCGAGAGAAAGTGAAGCGGGTCGGCACAAAAGCTTTAAATGGGCTTTCAGGAAAATTATGAAACATGGAATCATAAACGAAGTGAAAATTTCCATCAGTCTGGAGAAAAATGTGACCAGCAGCATCTTTTTCTCTGGCCAAAATTGGAAATATAAAGCTGTAATTTATGTTTTACAGAAACTAAACAGCTAGCTGTTAAATACATTTTTACCATCTGAATGTAGTCTGAATATTCCTGAAATATAAACTAAACTGACGGACGCACAAGTTCAGTTTTACTTTTGTAGCTCAATAAGATGAAGTCAAAGTCAAAGCTGCCTCCATGACAGTTGTCACATATTCAGTATGATATGCAGCTGATTAAAAAAGGTCAAAGGTCAGCAAACATTCCCCCTGCTCTGAGTCAGTCAACCAGCGGAGGGCACACAGGTTCAGAGAATCAACAAAACGGACATGAAGATATTTGACTTGGATGAGAGAGACAGGTTGAAAAACAACAAAACCATTACTAATAATAATTAATAAATGTTGTTAGAATATCTGCAAAGAATAGACTCTTATTTAAAGGTATAAAGTCATATTTTCATGTTTTACTTCTACCTATGTATGATATTTACATCATACAAGAATGTATGATGTAAATATACATTTAGAACCTTTTGCTTGAATGCATTAAAAGTCTAACATTAAAAAATTATTTTTTGACAGTAAAAAAATGTTTTGCCCTTCACATTAAGTCAAAAGTGATAATAATATAGTAATAGTAATGCCACTTTCACAAACAAACTGTTACTTGGCAGAACTTGAACATAATGAACAGCTAAATGTGTTCATTTCTGACTGAAATATATTTTATAATTTTTTCACATATTGAATTCATGTTAATGTGCATTTAATGACTTTAATAACTTTGTCTAGAAATATTTGCAAAATAAGAAATATGACACCCTCAACTCTGTTCTTTTCTATTTGCATTGCATAAAAATAGAAAAGAATTGATATAATTAAAATATATTTTACTTCCACATGACATTTAGTTTCCTAACATTTTTTTGAATGCAATAAAAACAGTAAGAAAGTCAGCGTTCAGCAAGCTGCGACCATGACAACCATAGCGATTATGTGCCGTCAATAAAAAGACACTTTCACACCAATTTCCATCAGAACAAGTCCGGCCCGCTGTGAGTCATCACCCATGCAACCCTCGGAGAACCTCCCTTTTTGTCACCCTGTCATTTCCCACCTCTGAGACTCTTCGTTGGTGATTGGCAGTTCGGGTTAAAGGACAGGATGGTTGGGATGAAACAATGATTGCAGCAGAAAAAGGGCACAGAAGGGCAACAAGACGAGCTGACAACCCGAGACACCGACTGAATTCAAAGCTGTGATTGTGTCTGTGTTTAAAAGTAAAAGAAGTTATGGTAAAATGATAACCAACTGTAACAATACAGTACAGCACAAGACCAGAAAAGATCAAGTTATACTTGGCTCATTTCAGTTTTCTTATAATGTGCCACTTCACATCAGAAAACAAGTTATGTTGTTGCCATGAACATGCAATTCCACCGCATTTTATTTCTTCAGCTTTAGATTTACATAAAACCCAGTTTTATGAAACAATGCAGCTATAATCTTAACCAGCCCCTCCAGTTGTCTGCAATTCCACGACCAAGGAAATTCATGTAAAATCAACAGATCCCTGCATTTTCTTGAGCTAATGTATAATTGTGACTTTAATTTTTCACAAAATTGGTCAAAAACATTGGTATGAAGTGGATGCTAACTCCAGCCTACAGGTGGCAGTATTTCTGACTTCTACTACACTTCTGTCAAAGTAGGTAAGTTCTTTAAAGAATGAAAATGTTTGTGTGTCCAGTCTGTGTGCTTGGTATTTTTCCTCATCTTTTTTCTTATGTATGTAGAGTTTGGAAGTGGTTTAATATTTCTACAGTAATATGAAATCATATTCAGTTATTTTCATTGTAAAAATCAAAAACAATCGCAACATCCTGGAGGGATAAAGTTTGGTAGCTGGATTAGTTGATGGAATATGAATTAATCAACACCAGGTGAAAACTGAACCTCTGGCCACTGAGGAATTCAGATAAAAAGTCTGTGAACAATTGTACAGTTTGGTAAGGTGTATGATGTCCTGTCAGCTCGCAGCTGCTGCTCATTTTAACAGCAGTTGAACTCGTGGTAATCCTATATGTATAATCCTGCTCACATGAACACAGACAGCATCCGTCTTGTTTATCTGCTTGACTGAACTAACAACAGATTAAACACCAGCAGCCTGTTACACTCAGTGACAGTGGACTAATGCTCGGCTCCATCTGCTGCATGATGGCATCAGAGCCCTGAAACCGTGTGAACAAACCCACTCTGAGTCTGCAGCTTCATGCGGCGTTGCACAGATTCTCACAGGACCTCAACGCCAGATTACCAAACCAGGCATCTGGTTGGATTTACAGGGCTCATCTGGTCATAAAACGATTACATTAAAAAAACTAATGAGGATGATTAATTTTATCTCAATAAATAACCAAAACAGAGAGCGGGGAAGCTCTTCAGGAGAAAAAGGTCCAATATGAACAATATAAAGTTGCAAGATTTTGCAACTTTATACTTATTTCAAGATTTTGCAACATGAAGCAAAAAAGGTAATGCAATGTAATGTTTTTTATTACAGATGGTATTAATATCTGCATCAGTCCTGATATTGAAAAAAAAAATCTAGATCTGTTATCAACCTAATCCAACAGAGCAGATTTAGAAATTCTGATTGCACTTTCAGAACTGATTGAAATAAGTTGGAGTTTGTTTTTACATGTTTTACCAAGCTAGTCATTCTATTGTCTTGTTTGGTGAATTGATTTTTTATTGATTTTTGTTAAATAAGTGAAAAAAGTGGTTTGGTGCATCCCTAGTTTTCCTCCATGCATCACTGATTTACAACATATAAACATTCCCAGTGAAACACATACAGCAAACAAACGCTGGGATGACAATGTGCTTGCAAAACTGCCTCAATTTGACATAAACCCATTTAATCAGTGTGGAGTAAACATGACCCAGTCCCTCTGCTCTCTTACAACGTCGCATCCCTTTAAAACATCATGCCGGTTCTCTGGGGCCCTCGTCTGCAAAAGGAGTTCCCGACCTCGTCTCTGAAGGGGCCAATTAAGCCGACAACCGGGGCAAAAGACCGAGACAATGAGTCCATTCAGCAGCTCTGACAGGCAACCTTCCACTCAGACTGCTGCTGCTTTTGTTTCACAAAGCGCCGAGGTGTCGCTCCTCCGTCACATCCGCGGGCGTGTTTGGGTGTTTTTTGGGGTGTTGTAGGTCCTCAGAGTTCAGAAGGAGCAGAGGCTTTGTTTTTGTTTGTGGGTTTGAAGGGTTTGATTGACAGCAATTATTACGGAGTTCAAATTAGGGCTTCTGCATGTATATACCCAATTTTTTGTGAAACACTTAAATAAATGTTAGAAAATAAGAGCAGTAAATGTTTTGTAACTCTGCTTTTCTCACTCTTCATCCCAATCCTGCCAGGAAAATTAATTTTTTTTTCCTATCTCTTTCAGCGCTGAATCTAATTGAAGACTCTGTAATTAGAGAGCTTCATTTGCACATGAAATGATGCAGCACCTCCTGCCCACACTGATGGGGAAGACACGGTTTTGTTTCACAGCACCGCGTTCACACGAGCAGCTTGATCCGCCGAGAAGCGAGAATGTGGGTGTAGCCGTCAGTCCAGCGGGGCAAAGGTGAACTAAAACAACCAGGAATCTTCTCACTGCTCTCAGATAGTCATAATCCACATATTGTGGCTGCTTACAAAGATTTGTGAGAAAACTGAATTTAATAAGTGCATAAATTACAGATAACCTCTTTGTGTGACTGATCACCTTTTTTATTCAGCTACGCTAAATGTTTTTGTTTGCATCCTTTTCTAAAGAAACTCCATGAATGTTCAGGGGTTCATAAAACATTTGAAAGCTGAATAAATATAATAGCATAACCTAAATAAAGCAAAAATCTTAAATATCTATGTTGCTGAGTTTACATGTCTATTAATTCAATAATCTAGCAACAAAAAGACTTTTTGAAAGTGTTGCTTATTTTGACAATATACCATTTAATTAAACTGCAATTAATTAATTACAGACCCTGCAATTAGCTTGTTAAATTACGATGCAACCAGCCAGACACAGATTAATAACACAAAAACCAGATGTAGCAGAGGCTAGCTTCTCACTCTGGACAGCTGAGCAGAAAAATGACGTTTATCTGGAGGGATGTGCCATGTGTAAAATAAGCCGATTAAAAACTATAACACCACTACTAACCAACCGAGGAACTGAGAGTGTATAATGAGTTGTATCCTTCCAGATTTAGGGGAGGAGAGGCAGACGAGATGGGGAGAGTGGCAGGAGGACGTAGGGAGAAGGAAGACAAAGTAGGAAGTCAGAAGCAGGACTTTTGGCCCTCTAATGAGGTGTGGAAATGTTATCGCTGACAAGACTAATTATTTTTCTCTGCATGGTTAAGTCACAGTGCTAATCCTGTTAACATGGAGGGTGACAGTTGAGGGATGAAGGGAAGATGATAGTAAAGAGGAATAATGGCAGATGACAGAAAAATGAAGGGATGAAAATGACAGAATAGAGGTTAGAGTATGAAGAAGAACAGAGGACAAAACGTGATGAAGGTTCGAATGAAAGACGGACACAAACATAACAAGAAGGAAAAAAAAGAAATTAATATGATATACATTGCCATTCAAAAGTATTCACAGAATTTAAACAAAGCTGAATGTATTTTAGTGATTTCAACTGAAACAGTAACACAAAGTAGTGGATAACTGTAAAGTGAAAGGAAATATAGATACATCACATTCAACCCCCTTGAAGGTGATACCTGAAAATAGAAACCAGTGCAACCAATAATCAACTAATCATTATTTAATCTGCCAGTTTGTTATTTAATCTCAGTTTAAATGTAAATGTTCTGCAGATGTGCAAAGCTGGCAGAGATTTACAGTGATTCTGCAAAATGCCGACTCGGTGGGCTTCGTTTTAATCCGTAAAAAGTTTGAAACTCATGGATTATTTTCCTTCTGATTATACATTGCTTTGTGTTGATCTATCACAAGACAATATTTTGAAGTTTGTGGTCATAATTTGATGTGTAGCTATTTTTGGATGGGACTGAAGGATATGGAGAAACGATGAAAGCAGAAACGATGAAAAATGAGATAATGGGAAAAAAGAGACAAAGACATTATTTCAGACTGACTGAATACAAAAAAATAACAGATGATAAAGCAGGACAAAAACAAAACCCAAGTAGTATGGATGTGAAACAATAATGGCTGATGGCAAGATGGAAGAGAAAGCTGTCAAAAATGAACAAACAGATAATAAGAAAGAAGAAGGAAGAAGGAACAGTTTGAAAATACTTGGCGTTTGTGTTTTTACGGTGCATAATCGCCTATCCTAAAAGTGCGTCATAATCTATATACCAAACTAGCCTTCCATTATCTGGCTTCACCCAGGTGACGGGAGGTGATGCAAGAACAATAAAAATGTTCAAAAATGCAGTAATGTGAATGGATGAGACAAAACCGGTGTGTTAAAAGGTAAAAACAGAGATGAAAAGATAAAAGAAAAAAAGAATAGAGAAGAAATAAATAAGAGGGATCAGATGGTTGAAGATGGAGGGGAGTGAAAATGGTTCAGATAATAAGCAAAAATGATGTGAATGAGAAGATAAATGAAACAGAGGGAGTTGTGTAAAAGGAAAGATGGAAGAGAGCAAAACATAAAGAAGTACAGGGAGGATCAGAAGGTGGACCATGCAGGCACGAATTATTAAGAGGAAAAATGAGGACGATGAAAACAAATGTAATGTTATCTTTTCATGCTGTACTAAGGGTTTCTGCTTCCTTTACTCAGTTTTCCCCAATTACTAAAGGAGGAAGTCATTAGAGGAGCCAGTGTGGCACTTCCTGTTCTTCTTATTAGTGACAAATTTGCATCGTCTTTTTTTCCTTCTTACATTTCTTTTCTGTTTCATCTGATCTTTGAGCGTTATGGGGACAAATTGGGTGTTGGGAGTGTGTCGCCATGGCGAGCTGCTGCTGACTCCGTTTACCACGCTGATGAATATGCGAAAAGAAGCACATTAAAGAGTGTGTGCTCCGTGAACTTTAGTTAATTACAGACGGTCAAAGGGTGCTGCATTTGTACGCAGTCGGTTCCTCTGTTTTTTTTTTTCTGTTTCTGTCTCCCTCTGTTGCAAGCACAAAAAAGGCAGGTGACACAAATTAGATTTAGCAACGATAAATTAATAAAAAAGGTTGTCTTAGTAGAAATAATAAATGCATTTTTAGATCTATGTGTATAAAAATGAAAATAAGCAACACCATGAATCGTAAAGTGTAGTTGGTAGACGTGTCTACACTCTCTGGGTTGAATGCCGAGTTGCTCTGACTAGAAATTTCTTGTGCGCATGTGGAAATTTTGATCTCAAGGCAAAGAGACGGAAAAGGTCATAGGGGCATTAAAATCAAAGGGAAACTTGGAAACATGCGCACTTAATGAATTTCATGGCAATCTGCCAATTAGATTATAAGATATCCTGACATTTAGTCCGGAGGCTGCAGCTGATGAAAGGTCACTGACTGGCCAAAATAAGAAAAACTGCAGGATGACCCACCACACACCAGATTGCTTAGGAATATTCATTTTTCTTGATGTACTGTCGGCACAAAGAGAGCAGAAAAACGGTCAGAAATACTTATTGTTGCCTTTGATTCCTAGAAACTGAAACTTTGAGCAACATATTTGATTAATATTTACATGTTGATTTTGATGATGGCATTTGACAGAATGTAATTTTTATTGCTTGTTTCATAATTGTTTTCTGTGCTGTTTTATGGTGCACATCACTTTCAACAGCTTTGTCACTAAAATGTTCTATACCAACAATAACAACTGGAACATCATAAAGTGTAGGCTACAATGTAATGTTTCTGCTTGTTTGTTGTTTCGTTTTCCATCAGATCATGTAAAGCAGTCTGAACTGCCTTGTTAAAAATGTGCTATGCAAACATCTTGCCCAAAATTGTTGAACAACTTTTTTGTAAATTTTGTCAGTAAATTAATGGAAATGACAAAACATTTGCTGAGATGAACTATCAATGAGTCATATCAAAACAGAGAAAAACATTAGGCTAACATTAGCCTAACAATTCAGAAAACTGAATGTTGATGCAAGAATTGAAAACTGTAGTAGTAAATGTTGAGTCAGATGTATCTTCAGAAAAAAAAGCCATCCAACAGAGTATCCTGTTACGTTTAAGTGTATGTTGTTATCAAGGAAACGTGGATACTGCAACTTCTAAAATCCTATGTGGTGTGGCATTTAATGTGTATTTATTAAACTGGATTTAAAGGCATATAAATGACATTGATTTGGGATAGTATTACTGGCCAATGCCTATTGATTACAAAATGCATTTATGTGTCTTTTCCAGTGAAGCAGCAACAAATAGGACGATTTGGAAAACTAAATCAAGATTGGATTCCAAACTTTTTGGTAGACATGTGCTTCTGGGTCAAACAGAAAACTGGAGTATTTAAGGCATAAGAAACAGAGGAGAAAAAGAAAACAAAACATATGACGAAATCAACCATATTTTATGTTAGCATAACATACACTTTCTGTTTTTACAAAGCGACTGCTTTAACATTGGTTAACGTGGGTCACAGTACAACGTTACGTTATTTTCTGGATTGTATCAGTAACATACTATCAAAATAGGTATGTACAGCATGCAGGCACACCTGAAATTTGCATTAATAATAATTCTAGAAGCAAACAAGTTATTTTGGACGTCCTGTCTCCAGAGGCAGATGAATAATTGCGTAAAAACAATTGGATTGAGTTTTACTGTGTTGACAGAAATTTGAAGGCCACGTCAGCAATGATTTTGCTGTAACAGCACAAGGTGGCAGCTTTAGCTTTGGGGTCCTTCTGCTGCAAAACATAAAGCTGAATTTGTTTATTGTCATGTTTGTAATATTGCATCACTATTTTCTCTCTAATTGCTCCTTTCAGCTTTCCTTGACTCTGAACCAATCTTGGCAAACTTCTTCCCGCCTGTTCACTGGGCTGCTGACTGATCCAAGCTGATATGCGAGAGTGTGTCACTGGGAGATCAGCTCTGTGTGCACACACACATTTGGAACTGACTGTGTAGACAGCTTTCATTTGCTTATTTGTACATTTCTGCTTGCGGGGAGCAGTCTGAGAGCTTCATACTGGGAGGGAAGACGCTCTGCAGAGGGTTTACTTTTGACCGTGCCTCAGGGCGCTGCTGCAGGTCAAACGGACACTTTGGATTCTTTTTCAAGTGGTGCTCTACATGGTTGTAAGCAGTCATTATCTTACTGGTACTCTACGTGTTCTGACAGGATAACTGACATAAGCAGATTTTGACTCCTAAAACTCAAAATTAGCTTTTTAAACTTTCCATGTCCATATCTACTTATACTAAAAAACCTGTTGTTCATTGGCACTTAACATTATTTTTTCCATAAAAAAAAATCTAACATCTTAAGGCAAACCGGGGTAACTAACTGGGACCAAAGTGAGAAGTTAGTTTCTCCAAACTGAAGTCTTTTAAATGTCAGTTTACTTCAGGCAAAATACTGACTTTAGGTAAGACCTTCAGAGTGCCACAATGCAAACTGCATGGACTCAGACTATAAGAATATTTTTGATCACACTATTGCATAATGCTTCGTGCTTCAACAGCAAGCAAAGATACATTTCTTTAAGTAAAAAGCTGACATGTGCAATTTGAACTCCAGTAAAACCAGACTGCTACATTTTTAAATATTTGGAAATGCTGTGTCAAACTCTTAAGGTGTGTAAATGTTGTAACTTTGTAATAACTTAGAGATACAAAAATACAACCTATTTCTGCCATTACTACGAAATGTATGTGTAGCTGAGTTAATTTATTTATTCATTTCAATAAAACTTCTCAAATCATTTGTTGTTGTATTTGTAAATATCTGCTATCAAATTTACTCTATAGCAGAGCTATTTCAGTTTTATACTAAGTGCTACTCAAATGTCACAGTAATGTTCCAAGTACAGGATTTCTAATCTCATGCTATGCCATGCAGACACTCTAACTACACTGAGGAAGATTCACTCACCTTGTGTTTAGATCAATTCAGTTAATGATTATTAGATTTTGGGGTACTCAAGGACCAAGTATGGCTTTTGAACATTAAACTTTGTTCAATCATTATGTTTGGAAGGGAAAAAACAAATAAAATGGTGGCGTCATGTCAAAAGTAATTTATTTGTCCTGATCTAGAATCAGACTGCATATTTCAAATGCTTCCTCCCAAATACAGAGGGGTGTATCAGAGACGACAAACTGACACTTCAAATTTCCCAAAATGAGATTCAATTTCAGATATTTAGACCCAAATTAAACATGTTTTTTGATAATCCAGCAGACAATGCGAGGTAAGATACAATGAGACAGCATCTTAACTGTCTGATGTAAAAGTTAGTATCAAATTGAACTCAATCAACATTTTCTTTGAGGCTCAGATCTGCAGAGGTTTTAACTTTTAAAATAACTCAGTTATTTCCAGATACACAGTTTTGCTCCATGCTGGTCAAAAGATGATGCTGTAAGACAAATTTAAACACTAATTTCACTGATGAAGGAAATCATCCTCCCTGGTTGGTGTTTACGATGAGCCTGTGTTGGCTTTGAACCAAAGCAGCAAAGCATGACCGCAGAGTCTGAACCATGTTCATTTACAAGGTTCACACTGGAAATATATTTTAAAAAATGATAGTTTAGGGAACAAACTACAGCTCTGGTATTTACAAAATTAACAAATGTACACCAGTTAACAGAGTAGCACCTCAATATTGCTCATCTATATGTGAAATTTAGGCATTTCTACATTTACAACTGATGCGAGCTTATGGGCTAGAATCCTCTCATTGAGGTATATACATGTGTGTGCGTGTTTGCATGTGTGTGTGTGTCTGGTGCCTTATCTGTCCCAGTCGCAGGCTGCGAAGCCCTCCAGAACATTCCACCAGCTCTGAACACATCGCCAGCTGGCACACACACACACTCATACACACAGATCCACAGTAGCCTCACAAAACCCAGCTTTTGGCCCTCGCACATCTGAGGATACATGCACCCCAGGCGTCCGAAAGCAGAAAAGAGAGAGAGACAGAGGAAGAATTAGGGCAGAGGAGAAGAAAGAAAAGAGGAGACAGGATACAGAGAGAAGAAAGAGAAAAAAAATCATCTAAATACAAAAGCAAAGAAATGCACAGAAATATAGTAATATTGAATTATTTGCTTCTCTTTTTTGATGATGATAAATAATAAAATATTCAAAAGTAAATAAAAGAATAAAAAGAAAAAATAATCTCCATCCTGATGAACCCCTTTGATCAAAGCTTTCTTTCCCTTCTTTGAATATTGACCCTTGACCTCAACTGCTCTGACCTCCTGACATCAGCAGTGTGTGTACGACCTTTTATTACCCTTGCTGAAGAGACACAAATCTGTTCGCAGAGTCAAATCATAGCGACCCGTCTTCCTTTAAAAGACAGAAAACATGAACCCTGCAACATAAATCAGGTGTCAGTAGGTGGTGGAATCTGAAAACAGAGCGTGTTTGTTATAGGGAGCAGGAAAAAAAACCCGGTACAACAGAGATGAAGGAGATGAGGAAGAGGAGGATGCAGGGGTCAGCGGGAAGGGAGAGAGGAAGAATAGAGAAATTCAGAACGAGATGGAAGAAAACACTGAAGAAAGCAGAGCAGGAAGACAAATTAAAATGGTTTAATAATTAAGAGAAACGGTCCAAAGGGAGACCAGGAATTTACTTTCTCACTTATTTAATTAAGTTTTATTAACAGAGACTTAATAGGAGCAAGGAAATGGAGATGAGAAGGAGCAGAAGATATAAAAGAGAAGAAAAAGTGATGATTTAAATGTAAAAAAGAAGAGGAGGAATAGGTGTATAAACAGAGGAAGAAATAAAGCCGTAGAGGGGGAGGATAATGGAGGGTTTGAAGAGGAGGAAGAGCCCAGCAGGAGGTGACGAAGAGGCCTGGCCTCAGGGTGTGTGTCCAGCTTTACTTGATGAAGACTGTTCTGGGCTCAGCAAGGCGCTCTGTTGAGTCAGGTGTGTGTTTTGGGGTGAAGATTTAAACCAGAACATGTTTCCTCAGACACCGTCTTACATCTTCAGAAGGATTAAAATACAAATCTGTGGGACTAAGGCCGAAATCAGACAAACGTTAAACCAGGGGTGTCCAAACCTTTTGCAAAATTGAAATTATTTCTTCTCTAACTAAAAATACAAAATAATTTAATTTTGAATTTGTTTCTTTTTACCCTCTTATAAATGAATAAAAACAGGAATTTTTGTTATGAACAAATTATAATAGATCTGAAAAAGGGTCTCAGACATTTGATTTTTTTGGGTCAAACATTTTCAATTTTCAAATCTAAACTTCAATCTTTAATTATAAAAAATGTGTTTTTATTAAGTTTCCAGCAACTAAACGGAGAACTTTCTGTTTCTGCATCAGCTCGATTTGCAGGTGAGCCAAATTCAGAAAAGGTTAATCCACTGGCCGCAGCCACACTGTGGACACCTCTGAGTTTTACCAAACAATCTGCTTCTTGTGGCTTGTTCATTGTGTAAAACATTTAAAAATCTAAACCTTCATTCTGTTCTAAGATAAATTGGCTTTCAGACTTTCAGATACTCTCTGTTTTGGGTTTGTGTTTAAATCTGCTTCCTCATTACTGTTGACAGTTTTACACCTGTCACTTTTCCACTCTATACTTCTTAGCAACACAGCACAATGAACAACCAGGGTCAGGCAAAATTACAACTGGAAAAGTTGCAAAAATACAGATAATAGCTTTCAGAAAGTCTAATGAACTACTGATGAAAAAACGGGCAAAAGTCTGGTTTATAGAAAACGAAATATAAAACCCTCTGGGAGGAGGATACATTTTCTATGCTGGGGGACTTTATCAAGAAAATAAAACAATAAATCTATCAAGCCCAACAGATGCAATATCTACATCTATCATCTGTATGATAGATGTAGATGAGAAAGTTAGAAATCTCATAAAGCACTCACACAAAACACACATAGCTATATTTCAGAAGTAAACTGTAAAGATAATCCACAATACTGTGGCAAATTTAAAAAAAAATAACCTAAAATATTCAGACTGATGTGTCTGCATTTCTGCTGTCACACTGGAGAAACATTTAAAGGCCTCCAGACAAAAACTTTAAAATGTTTAAGAGGGAATTATAACAAAAACATCAAATCTGAATATGTGACATCTACATATCTAGTTTGGTGCCACAATCTGCCTTTGCATCAAGTTTTTTTTTTTTTTTTAGCTTCAAGCATATTTACTGAGAAGCTGTCTGTGTCCTTTCAGTGTCAGGACAGTCGGCCTCAGTCTCCACATAAACCTGCCCCTACATGTCCAAACCAGAAAATCCCTCCAATCCATCATGTTCCTCTGCTTTTCATCACATCCTCAACTCTTGACATCGACCACCTTAATCGAGAAGTCACGTCTGAGCAGTGTTTTCTGGGAAATGGAGTCTGTGCTAGGCATGTTGACAGAGCTGCGTCACCCTGCTGCGTTTTGGAGTGAAACATGCGGCGCTGCTGACACACAGGAATTCACTGACCTGCTTTTCACTCACTTTAAAGGAAAATTACACTTTTATACAAATAATCCATTTTGTGTGTTCCACTTTAGTTTGTTTCTCAAATTGTTTTATTGATACTTTTTTTCTTTGGTATTTCAGTTTTGGGAAAAAAAAGCCTCCTATAAAAACAGCAAACACTGGAAGACGAGACGGCGATGCAGCTGCAGGGTCCCAGCATGGCGTCTGTCATCAGCATCCATTGTGTTGGAGCCGACCCCCGACACCTACAGGAACGCACTGAAACGGCTGCAGCTTCTTCACGTCTCATTAAACAAAGTGAAGCAGGTTCTGAGTTTTCAGCTCCACTGCGATGACAGAACCGCCAGCTGTTTGTTTTAGAGTCTGAAACTTATAAGCACACCTGGAGGACAAACTCATGCAGAGCAGTTTATCATGCAGGGGTCAATCTAAAGCAGGGATGAAGTCAGATAACACCACATAGAAGGATGCACCGTTTCACTGCATGCGAGGATCTTAAAATGAGTTTCTGAAATCTATTAATCTCCAGTTCCTTTAAATGTGGAAGTACCATTACTTTCAGATATTTTGTTAGAATGTATTCAATATGGAGTTAATTAATTGATGAAATGCTTTTTGGGGGATTATCCTTTACAAATCAGATTTGCCAAATAAAAAAATGAAGATTCTTAATGATTTATTTTCAATTTGCATAAAGTCTTTTGAAAGTTTTCTTTTGACTTTGTGTGTTTTTGGATCATTTCTCTGCGGATCATATTACAAAAACTTGCTGCAAAAACTCACGTAAATATGATTTTTTTTTCTATGTGTAATAAATTTGCAAAATCCTCCCAAAAATGCTCCACATTGTCATATGTAGAGTTTTGATGAAAAACATTAATTTAATTTCATAAAATTTGGAGTAAGTGCTGCTACAATAGCATTTATAACCTCTCAGGTTGGGTTATTTTACATTGATTCAGTCAAATGATGACAGAAGTGAATTGAATATATATATATATATATATATATATATATATATATATATATATATATATGTTTGCTACTTGATAAAGAAGCAAGCAATTATTCAAGATTTTGCAGGTCCAATTCTAAACTTAAAATGGTTTTAAGCAAATAAAACAGAAACTCACGGTCTGTGCTTCTATAAGAAAACAGTCAAAAAACTTCCAAATGGAAATGGTTTTCATGAATCATTTTGTCCTAAAATAAAACAAGTGTATGTTTGTCTGGACAAATAAATGACAATTCCTGCCCTGAAAGCACAAAAATAAAAGGAAAACATACAAAACAACAAAATGGCTGACACATATCTTCAGTAAAACACTCTCTAGCCTGGAAGCCACTTTGAAATCCACCTCCTCCTCCTCCTCCTCTTCATCCTGCAGCCCCCTAAACATCAGACGGAAAAACCAACATGCTCCAGAGGGGAGAGCTAACAGAGAAACATCCTCTCTATTTCTGGTTTTAAAAACATTTCTTTTACTCTGTCTCCGCTGGATCACAGCGATGCATTCATATTTGACAAGTGGCATCAATAAGTCAGCAGACGTGTAGATAGAAATGTCCTTGCACCTCCAGCACATTGGGACTCGGCGGGGAGCGTGTGTGTACCCGTGTTCATAGCTTTTCCACTTTTGTGTTTCACGCATGTTCACCCTGTCTCCATTCATATTTTTAATAGTTAATACAAGAGTGAAACCAGAGCTGCTGTTCACACACAACACCCTTAAATCGGGCCAACAAAGACACTAAATGGCAAGAATTTAGCGAAGGGTTTAAAGTTCTTCAGGCCGGATGGAAAACTGCAGAAATGTTGGAGAGTTTGATGATTTGCTTTAGAAATGAGATTCTACCAACATGATAACCTTGAGGTAAAAATGTGGGCAATGTTTCAGAATATTTACACGTAAATTTATCACCTGCATAACGTTATTATCTTGGAATAATATCGTGTTTATTATTCCAAGCAGATACAAACCAGCATTTGGCTGCGAAACAAACATCTTACTCTAGGTGTTACTTTAATTAGAGAGATTGGTGGCACTCATTTACTTTCCACACCATGACTGTCCTGTTGTACACAGAGTGTAGGACGACCAAAACACAGGAAGGCGAGTTCAAGTGCAACGTGTGCTTTAATTAGTAATAAAACTAAACAAAAGAAAAACACGTATAAAAAGGAGGAAAACTGGCACACAAATCAGAGGTCAGCTGCAGAACGATCTGACAGCGACTGAAAGACTCAGGGAGTATATATACTGAGGAAGATGATTAGTAGACGGAAAACAGGTGAGTGTTTACAAATGGTGTACAGATGAGGAAAAGAAACACAAGGAGAGAAAGAAAATTATTTAACAGAACATGACAGACAAGAATGACTCAAGGAACTTTAAACTAAAGAAAAATGTCACAAAACTCAAATGTTTACACGAACCGATGGCAGATTTCAATAGTATTGCTTTGAGCATGTTCCAATGAATAAAAATTCACAAAATATATTTTTCAAGTAAATTGCCGATATAAAGAATATGTATGTAAAGGCACATCTGTCACAATAACATATTTTTTGTCATCCAGTCTTTGGTAGAAAGAGAAATAAAAAAGAAAAATGATAAATCAAAAGGAAATTTTGGAGCTACTTTTAATTTTAATTGCAACACGTGTAGCTATTGACTAACAAGAGAGTAAATTGGAGAAAAGATTATGATTTAGTAAGTAATACTGCAAGTGTCTGCATGGTGTATTATATGATATTAAATTTTACAGTGAAAAGTAACATTTTCATAAATATTAAACAATAACACCACATATCTGTGCCTATATGGACTACAATACATGTAAATACCAAACATTACTAAAGAGAAAAGTCAAGTAGAACCGAACAAAATTATCAAAATGAAACAGAAAAATGAAACACAGCTCTGCCAGGAATCAGCGGGCCATGGTGGCTTCTTTCACACGAAACATGGCAGACCCTGGGGGTGTGTGAGCGCGAGTGACGGCCGTCCTGTCAGAGCTCATTGGCGGCTGCAGCGCTCCAAACACGAAGCTGACTCACAATGCATTACTACCTGTGCTGTGAAGAGGTCTGCTTGTGTGGATTTTTAAACTTTGCACCATGTGACTTCGAGACACAGTGCATTCCTGTTGTGTCTCCGATTTTAGGTGTGTGTGAGGGGGTGAGGCTGACTGTCATGTTATGTTTTTCTGTGAAAGTGTTTTCACCTGGCAGAGTCTCGTTTGTCAGGTCAGTGGGTCACAGTTGCATGTGGTTCACTTGTTCTTCTGCCTCTGTGTGCATCAGTTTAATCTGCAAAACCTTTCAACATATCAAGTTACTTCAAATGTAAAAATAATGCTGCCGTAGTAACGGTTTCAGCTTTTAATAATGTATCTATATCTATGCATATTGATTCACTTCAAATCTAATAATTTTTTAGTCTTTATAATTTTGTTTTTAACAGAGACTCTAAAAAGTAAAAACAAAGTAAATGGAAAAAGCACCACAATTTCCAATACATTTTGTTTAACTTCAAACTAAAAAAATGCTTTAGTTTCTTACCAAATTGGTACTTAACTGCATCATTACACAGGCGTCTTTTCTTCTTGTTTTAAGTCTCTTTTAAAAACGTGTTCTTTCTCCATTTCTTTTGTTTACTTGATGATACACATCATCAAATAAATTAGATTTAGATTTCACTGAACCTGATAAAAAAAATGCAATATATTTTTGAGGAAAAAGTGAAAAATGTGTTCAAAATCAACTTCTTTTGCTGTCATAATGTTCTGCAGAATAAAACAAATCCTGGTTCTTTCTTCACAACATTTATTTCATCTTAATTAAGGAAAACCAGTGTGATGCAAAGTAAATTGTGACTGGTTTCTGTGGGATATCCCTGTGAAGTGCTGATTCTAGTCTTACAATAATTTGCAGAATGTGTGCTGAAGAAGGCATGTGGGTCAGGTACCCTGGGACTGCTGGGTGACAGCTGGTGGTGTCTGTGCCGTGTGCAGCAGATGGACTGATCAGACCGGAAGATCAGAGGATATACAGTAGAAAGTGTGTACATCATAAAGAGTGGCCACCTGCTGAAAAAGCTATGATAACTGCAATAAGTACAACAGGTCCGTGGTAGTAAACTGTTGTGTTGGTAAAACCTGGTGAGATGTGGTTAATCACACAGATTACAATAAAATAAACTACAAAATGAAGCTTTGTGCACTAAATGTAGATTTTTTGGAACATATGGTTTTTAAAAATAGCAAGCACCTTTCCTTTATTATTCTATTACTCTATTAAACCACGAACCTGGGATCTTCAAATCAAAGGAATTACACCACATTTTGCTTTCTTACTTCATGGTTTTCCTTCATTTTCTTTCATATTCTGGACAACAAGGGAACCTTCAGCAAATAATTTGGTGTTACTGACTCAACTAATCTCATTCTTCTCAAACAGTATTCTCCCTCCCCCCTTACTGTCAAAGTATATGCATGCTGAAACCTAGAAACAGAAATACATTTTTAGTTTTTAATCATATTAGATACCCAGATGTGCAGCAGATGTTCTTGATAAATTTGTTTTTCATCTCCAGGTAAAATTGTATTTCTTAGGAATGAGAGCAAACATGGCACAAGAATGCTTCAATATCTCCATTGATATTGAAACATCAGTATAAAAAACAATTCAAATGCTTCACTTTTGTTAATATCACAGAAAAATAACATCTAAAATATTAGAGTTTTAGTCTTATGTAGATATAAAGGAGAAAATTTTCAATATATTATTTAATTTCATATAGGTTAAGCACTGGTCAGGAAAAAGTAGTATATCGATATTTTCCTAGACTTATTAAAGCATTACACTTTGTATTCCTGTAAATCAAAGCACATGTAAACATATTGCTTCACACACAAAACTGCTTAAACAGGAAATAAGGTTGTATGTGTTTTAAATGTCAGAAAAAAGCTTACTGTTAGACTAAGTGTGTATTTCTATAACATTTCTCATTATCAGTGCATTAATGAGAAAAAGGTTGTATCACACAGGAGGAAGGAGGAAGCAGGAAAAGAAGGTGACAGGAAGTTCACTGCAAATCTTGCTTAGACATGCAGAAAAATGCTTTTAGTGCTGGAAACCAAGCTGCCTCCTGAAAATGTTGAATGTCCCCAATATCTTCTCTCCCAAAGCTTAGCGAGAGGCGATAAGTAGCAACTAAGCAAGATGTGTGTGAGTGAGTGTGTGCACAGATGAGGCCATAATGAAAGCCCTTCTTCTTAAAGCACACTCCCCTAACTGCTGCCGCTGCATTCTGCACATGAACTGTTTAGTTGCTCAGTTTAGAAAAACATTTTTTTTCTACGGTGCTTTATTTTAATCTTTCATCAATAATGAAATATTTAAGTTTTAAATCACAAATTCTTGATTTTATGTTCTGATATTAGATTTCTGACTTTAAGATGTTTTCCTTGCAGAGTACTCACAAACAGATTAGTTGTACTTTGTGACGGCGCTCAGATTTACTGCTGCTTGCACAGGTCCCCTGTGCTCCAGCTAAGTGTTTAGCTGGATATTAGAGAAATGCCTCAATAAAGCAGTCATTAGGGACAGACATCTGAACCTTGTTCACCAGAAACAACAGATATCCATAGCTACAAAACCAATCAGTGTTGGAATTTGCTATGTAGCAGCATAAATAACTGCTCAGGTGTCTGAATCTGTCAACAGGACAGCTATTACCATGTTCTCCACAGACCTGACTTTTATAATGGAACGACAAGAAGAAAGCCATTAAAAGTCTAGTTTCTAGTTTTGCTACAAGCCATGAAGGGAATGTAAGAATCATCTGGATTAAAGTGATCAGACGAGACTTCAATTTTAACTTCTTCGCCTGCATACAAAGTGATATGTGAGGATTTAAACTAATAATGTGCATCAACATGAAGACACTCACAGTTGGCAGGTGAAATTCAAGCTAATTGTAAAAAAAAATGCTAGAGGCTGCAACAGACTTCAGATTTGGGTAAAGGTTCAACTTTGACCCCTAAGCCCGTAGCTACAGCTACAAATATGATAATTTGGATCAACACGAACGTAGGTAGGATTGAATTGAAATGATTTTTCTGCTAAGTTCCTTGAGACAACATTTCTCGTGAATTGGTGCTATATAAATAAAACTGAATTATATCAAACTGAATTGAGCAACAAACTTTTTAGTTAGTGGTGTCCACTACTACTTTAAATCAAAGACTATTGATGTAATACATTGGCCTAGTCAAAGCCTTGGACTCATAGCCAACAGAGAATTTTAGAAAAGACTTGAAAACTCATTTTAAAACACATTATAAAGCCAATATGACTGAAACTGAGCTATTCAGCAAAGAATTGTAAGAACTTTAGACTATTTAGACCCATCTTTAAACACCCATAGCTCCGATTGCAGGAACATGTGCAGTACCTTCACCTTTGGGTTAAAACCCAATAAACTACATAAAAACATTTAGTAGTGGTGAAAAAGTTCAAGGAGCACGAATACTTTTGTGAGGTACTGAATTGTCAGCCTGTTTTGGTGTGCATGCAAATAGAGCAGCGTATATGGGACATAATGAAAGCTGCAGCACATGAATAATAAAATATGTAACCCCTAAAGTTTTATATTTTATGGGGAGGACAGGGATCACCATTTCCCCTCCTGTCATCCACTGAGGAGACAAGCGAAGAGCTGATAAGCTGCAGAGCATACTTTCAAATCAGCAGGGCGACCTTGGCTGGAAGCAAATGAAGAGTGAGCCAAGAGTGTCCCTTCATCTCCGAAAGTTCTTTCAGCCCACGGAGAACTGCTCTCCCCTGGGGAAGACCGCAAGGGTGAGAGGGATGGAGAGCTCAGGGGAGAGCAGGAAGCGGAGGACAAAGGGAGCACAAGCGGTGTCATGGTGAGGATTGATGGACAAGCCTGGGCTCAGGAGACGTCAAGGTTTTTAACGTGATTCTCCACGCTTCAGGGATCAGTGAAGGTCACAAAGTGCTGATGGATGGAACTGACAAATCACAGCTCTAAGAGCCAATGAGTTCCACAGTTTATCTTGGTCCTTAAAAGTTTTCCTCATCACTTACATGTGGAACGACCTCTCTTATCCTTGAAGACAACGGGGTTTTTTCTCTAAAATTAGCATTCTTTGGTCTTGCTCTTGTCTGTCAAACTCAAATCTAATTTTGTTCAAAGGTGCTTTGGTAAAAATATCGATGCCCATCAGTTAATTCAGGAAAAAGAAGAAGAGAGCAGCAGCATCCTTTCGAAATTTTGCAAATGGGTGATTCGAGATTAGAATAATAATTCACCATCATATTTACTGCACAAAACAAAGACATTGTGAATTTATAGTCAATGCATATCTGAACATTTTCCTGGGTTTTATCAGAGTTTCTCATCTAAAAGCTTCACCATGTGGTCTGTTTGTGTAATTCTTGCAGAACGATAAAAAACAAAACTTAGACCTTCTATTTATTGTATAGAAATGCGACAAGCGAAACGCATGCTTGTTCTGTTGGAGCTCCTGATGCAAAGTCAATGACTTAATACAATTAGCTCTGCCTCCTCAGACAGATAACTTTTATCCAATTGCTATTTCATGTTCAACTGATTTTGACGTTGCGTCAATAAGACCTGGTCTGATCTGATTGATTCTACATAACTGAATATGCATTTGACCGGTGTGACTTTTACATTTGCTGTTTTTGTTGGTGCTATCTAAATACATCAAATTG
>NW_015113414.1:198936-201099 GCF_001443285.1 Poecilia latipinna | reverse complement strand
TTACATTTGCTGTTTTTGTTGGTGCTATCTAAATACATCAAATTGATTTGAATGCCAACAATTGTATTGTGATTTTAACAACTTGAACATATTGAGCAACGTCTCACTGTACAGTTTTCTATTAGACCTGCCAGTGATTTAAAGAGAAGAAAAAGAAAGTGAGGTGGAATAGCAGCACTTGCCAACAACTTATGGTCTCTTTCAGATATTCAAATTATGCTCTAATGAAAACTTTGCAAATAGGCAGATTTTCCACCAATAATTTGGAGTTAAATTCTACAAAAAAATCTAAAAGTACTGAACCGTAATCCACTCATTGTCTTGTTTCATGACACAATGATTAATGTCCAAACACTCCTTACTTCTGTTCACCAGGGTTTTCATTCTTTTCAAGCTGTTTACACGGCAGTGATCAGAGAAGTATTAGAAGATTTATCAAAACACTTACAACATATTTTTTATTTTAACAATATAGTAGCAAGTACAGTGTAAAAATCCAACTGAACTAATAAAGACTGCCTGTTGGCAAGTATGTGGTGCCTGAAGGGAGAAAAAGCTAAGTTTTAACCAAGAGTGGAACCACATCAGGTAAAACTTTTAACAAACTATCAAAGAATCTCTGAATATCTTTTTGAAACTGAAGACAAACAAAGAACATTACATTAGCAGCTACATCCTTCTGTGCAACCACCCATTCGTCCTGAGCTGGAAGAAAAGAGCAGTGACAGAGTGCGATGTGAGACAATTAGCGAGGACACGTCAAAACACACACACACAATGACGTGTAGCAGCCCTGCGGCTCCAAGCGTGTGTGAGTTTGCATTAAGGGAGTGGGTCGACATGTATGAAACAAACATGCAGCATCTCACGCAAACACACCGACACACACGTCAAACTGAGGTCATTATTCATTCCTGTGCTTGTGTGTTTTCGCTTGCATTGATGTGTGCAAGCTGACCGTATGCACAGGCCATTTGTGATGGATTTGTTGCTTAATTCAGTTACTGAAGGAGAAATAAAGTCTGACTGCAGATTATTCACTTCACCTCTATTTACCTTCACCTGAGTGGCAGGAGTGATGAACAAGAGCAGAGGAGATGGACGTACAATTTTTATGTAATATGAACTATAAAATTTCTGTCTTTTTTAAACTAACAAAACAGATCAAAACAATGGGGAAGAAAGTCTTCTCTCGAGAACCTTAGTTGTCAAACTGTTCTCATGATTCACTTTTCTTTTTATGCATTGGTGTAAGTTTTCCGTGGGTAAATGAACAAAGACATAACCATGCGATTCATTATTAAATTCTTCTGCTAGATTCCTTTTAAGTCTGTTTCCAGTCTATCTCACAAGAAAGCAGCTCAGTCTGTGCAATCAGGGTCTGGATTAGAAAGGTCAGAAAAGTAAAAAAAAAAAAAAAAAAAGGTCAGAAAAGAGATGGTTTTGAGATAATTTATACAACTTTCTTGTCTAATGTATGTGCATTTGGCTTGTGTTTCAATAGGTTTAAGTAATAGCACTCCAACATTGCCTTTATGCACATCTGGTACTCTAGTATATACAACTTTATCTCCAGCTAAGCCAGACTGGCATAAATATTTTTGGGACACCATAAACATCTCCAGACATACTTCTCAAATCGCATAGAAATTACCAAAGCAGGTGCTCTGTCTCCACTAATGAGGATTCACTCACATCAGCATGCTGAATGCTTGGAGGATCTCCAACTGAAGGTGGTCTGACCTACTTTCTGAATGATCTGGCAAACAATTATGGGAGCACTCATCAACTATCTCCCTCAGATGGTCAGATGTTTAATAAGTTAAAATATTTAAATGAAGGGCATCATAACTGATAGAGGTATTAAATAAGATATGAGAGAACTAGATGTGCCATGAAGTGCTTTGAATTTCTTCAAATTTATGCTTACATTTTATGTAATTTTACATGTAGGCACTTTACTGGCACTGAGACAGCAGTAAAGGCATCTTATGGTTGTTTTCCTAGCTGTTTTAACTGTGCGAGGAAAAATTAATTTTAATCAAAAGATTATGAATAACAGAGATTCTTGAGAATAGGGACAAAATGGGTTTTAATTTTCCCATTTTTTTTTTATTTCTCAACCTTATGTATGCAAATATGATAAATAATGTAAAGATGCTA